>NC_064304.1:84799034-84907338 GCF_023373825.1 Bactrocera dorsalis
GCCGATGATGCGTTTTTAAGGCCGTTATATAAATTTATTGTATCGGGTTTTCCAATAAGAGCGCTACAAATATTTTTTTTATATAAAACATATTTACATTTGGGATATCAATGAAACTATGTATTCCTGTGGAAGTACATTTGATGGCATTATGTATGGAACTCGACTTCTTTTGCATGGCTACCATGGGCATGTTTGCGGAAGTCCAGACGGAAAACCTAATTTTCGACGGTTTTCGAGCATAAATCGGCCGATCCTGTTACAATTTCAAGTTCGATATTCGTAAAATCTCACCAGCGAGACGGCCAATTGACTGGGCCATTTCGGTAAACGGTAGACACGCTTTCCAAACTTGGTTTTCAATAAATCAAATGCGACATTCGCTGTATGACTTGTGGCGCCGTCCTGTTGGATCCACATATTGTTTAAGTCCATATTATTCGGTTATCATTGAGCCGTAGTGAGTCCCATTCACAGTAACGTGCCGGACTCGATCATCACAGAAGAAGTACGGCCCAATGACGTCGCCGGTCCATAAACCGCACCAAACCGTAATTTTTTCGGGATGCAATGGTTACTCATGGAGGAGGTACGGATGTATTGTTACAGGAATAAAAAATTCATTGTTATCTCAAGCCTTTTTTTTTATTAAAAAAAACTTTAGTTGCGCTCTTATTGAAAACCCCGCTCTTACCTGTAAAATTGAGGCCATTCCGAGCTTTGGTAGTAAGTTTTAAAAACGTTGATTCGTTTTTGGATCCTCTATCTTTCCATGATAAAACGACATACTTTACTGAAGGGAAATGTCGAAAGAGCTAGAAAAAATTTGTCGTCTTTTGATGTCCCTTTTGGTCCACTTTTGTAGCATATCTATTGAAAAGCCCGTTATTATAGTCTTCACCATGTATTTAAAACAATTTTTTGGGGACATTTCGAAAGCACATCATTTTAATATTAAGCAATTACTCGAGCATTTCTATATAGTACTTCTGGTTAATGTTTCTCAACAATTTTTCTCACTTCAGACAAATCGATGTTGCCCTACTAAAACTAAGCGAAATACTTACTTTGAGTAAGAGCATAAGACCTATATGTAGAACTGTGAGCGAATACATTGTGAACTCCACAAAAGCATTTCTTCATGGTTGGCCGAAAGATACAAACAAAGTCACAGATGTATTTCATAAAACCGAACTGGATGTATTGCCTCGTCATAACTGCGGCGCCAATTTGAATGGAACGTATATTTGTGTGCGCCCCGCATATAAACTTGACAGAATTGAAACCCTGTGCGAAGGAGATAGTGGAAGCGGGATCATTGCCGAAAGCGACGGCGTGAACTATATAATTGGCATACTCAGTTTTAAGCCCGGCCGCAATGTAAAATGCACAAACGAGCCTATTGTTGCCGTCATGTTTAACCAAATACCAAAATCACTGAAAACTACAATTATCTTGGACAAAGAACCTTTGTATGACATTGATCTATTCATAAATCCAATGGTAAAGTAAAAATTTCAAAATTTCGACATTGAAAGAAATAAATACATAAAGTAGCTGTACCCCGGGTTTGATCCGCGGTTTATTAGGAAAACAAATTGAGTATTAAAAGTAAAAATAATAAATATTTTCATCTTGAGAAGCAAAATAATTTAAATTTGAGTATCTTTTCGATACTCATTCATTTACAAAATTTGATGACTGACAGAACGGGAGAGTTGAAATCATTTTATAGCACAGGCCAGTAAACAAAAAAAGAATTATTGAATTGAATGTCGGATACTTTATTGTGATAGAGAAGGCCATTTTTAGAAGAAATTTTAAGCATTACAATAATAACTTTGTGTGCTCTTCTAATATGAATGATGGCCTGCACGCATCAGCATGACAGATACACCGACCTCGAGAAGCATTTGTGCGAAGAGTCCAGACACCTGATAATTAAAGAGCTAGACCGTCATGTTGGTATTCAGCTGTAACCCCTCTACTTTAATCGACAACGGCGAAGCCTTAAGGCATACGTTTATCTCGCCAGCAAGGCGACCACTTTACCCATCAAGATTCGATCGTATTGCAAGCTGCAATCCATTGCAATAGAACACCGCGACTAATACTTTTGCTTATGTTGCAAATGAGCGTTTAATGGAGCTTGAATGCTTATTGTGCGGGTTTGCCACCACTTAGCAGGGCTGCGGGCTATTTAGTAGGACGCAACAGCCAACAGCCAACACCCATAACCAAACTTTCTGACCAAATCAGTGGACATCGTCCGTTTTTTGTGGGGCACGCAAACTGAAATCGGGCAGTAATTTTCCAACCATCGCAAAATTTTTTTAACCTCAATAATTTTCAGCGCTTCATTAAAAATTATGTATATCATCGGTGGATGGTGTTATCCTTAGGTATCGGCTGAAATGCTTTGTATGAAACCAGTTTTATGCTTGTCCCAGAATTGCCGGAGTGGGAGAGTTCGCAAGTGCTTATCATAAACGCATATCTCTCTCTCGACGTAGTCGTAGTATCGTTGCGTTTCAGTAACCGATGGATGGGACAAGGACAGAGACAAGTAGGTCCTTGTGGCATTTACTACAGTAGCCATATAAAGGAGTGCAAGTTTGGTGTGGGATTCGTTGTGGGAAAGAGACTCTGTCGCCGAGTACTATCAATGATCCGGTGAATGAACGTCTAGCCACAATCCGCATCAAAGCGAGGTTCTTCAACATATCGCTGATTTGTGCCCACGCCCCGACGGAAGAGAAGGACGATGTGCCCAACGATGCCTTCTACGAGCGCTTGGAGCGCCACGATGTCAAAATCGTGCTTGGCGGCTTTAACGCCAGGGTGTGAAAAAAAGGTATCTTTGACACTACGGTCGGTAAATTCAGTCTCCACGACGAAACATCCGCAAATGAGTTGAGGCTGATCGATTTCGCCCGGGCTCAATGTATAGTTACCTGTGGTACTAGTTCCAGCACAAGAAAATACATCAAGCTATCTGGTTACCTCCGGATCGAAAAGCCACCAACCAGGTCGATCATGCTGTGATAGACTGAAGACATGTCTCCAGTGTTCTAGACGCGCGTAAGCTCCGAGTTCTAACATCGACTCAGACTTGCAGCTAAGATTCGCACCCGCCTCTGTGCAGCAAAAAACGCACGCCAACAAACACAAGGAAGGTTCGACGTCGAGAAGCTGCAATCACAACAGACAGCCGAACGATTTTCTACTCGGCTTGCACTCTTGCTCTCTGAGAGCACTCGTCAACAACTCGAGATAAGGAACTGTGGGATGGCATTTCAAACTCCTTACGTACAGCTGCTACCGAAACCATTGGTTTTCGGTAAGTGCAAAAGAACAGCTGGTACGACGAGGAGTGCCGTGTCGCAGCGGAGAGAAAACAGGCTGCCCACCTCGCAACGTTACGATCGATAACACGTGCGGGATGGGATAGATACCGAGAGTTGACGAGGGAAGCAAGACGCATTTGCAGACAGAAAAGGAAAGAGGCCGAAATGCGTGAGCACGAAGAGCTTGATAAGCTGGCCGACGGGGATAATGCTCGAAAATTCTACGAAAAAATACGGCAACTAACAGTAGGTTTCAAGACCGGCTCCAGAGGTAATTCTGTGACGGATGTCCAGATCATACTAGAATTATGCAGGCAACATTTTTCCAGCCTGCTGAATGAGGATGACGATGGAGCAGACGTTCCATTGCCCGACCATGAAGAAGTTCGAATAGCAATTACCCGCCTGAAGAACAATAAAGCAGCGGGAGCCGATGGATTACCGGCCGAGCTATTCAAACACGGCGGCGAAGAACTGATATGGAGCATGCATCGGCTTCTTTATAAAATATGGTCGAACGAAATCATGCAGGACGATTGGAATTTAAGTGTGCTCTGCCCAATCCACAAAAGCGGAGACCCCACAATCTGCGCCATATACCGTGTGATAAGCCTCCTCAACATCGCGTATAAGGTTCTATCACCTCCACCTCTTCATCGATTTCAAAGCTGCGTTTGACAGCACGAAAAGGAGCTGCTTCTATGCCGCGATGTCTGAGTTTGGTATCCCCGCAAAACTAATAAATGTAAACTGACGTTGAGCAACACCAAAAGCTCCGTCAGTATCGGGAAGGACCTCTCCGAGCCGTTCGATATCAAACGAGGTTTCAGACAAAGCGAATCATTTTCGTAAAACTTCTTCAATCTACTCTTGGAGAAAATAATTCGAGCTGCACAACTAAATAGAGAAGGTACCATCTTCTATAAGAGTGTACAGCTGCTGGGTTACGCTGAAAATATTGATATCATTGGCCTCAACACCCGCGCGGTTAGTTCTGCTATAACTCTTGCTAACAGGTGATATTTCGGTCTGAGTAGGCATTTGAGAAGTAAAGTCCTCTCTCGACGGACAAATACCAAACACTACATGTGACTCATCATTCCTGTCCCGCTTCATGGCGTAGAGGCATGTACGATGACAACATCTGATGAGTCGACGTTACGAGTTTTCGTTTCTTTTGCGCACTGGTAACGGCGAATACTGCAGTGTATGGAACGATGACCTGCACTAGATATACGACGACATTGACATAGTTCAACGAATCAAGGGACAGCGGATGCGCTGGCAAGGTTATTTTGCGCGGATGAACGAAAACACTCCAGCCCTGAAAGTATTCGAAGCAGTACTCGCCGGGGGAAGCAAAGAAAAAGGAAGATATCCAATCCGTCGGAGAGATCAGGTGGGGAAAGACCTGGTTGCACTTGGTATATCGAATTGGCGCTAAATAGCGAAAGCGGCGCGTACGCCAGTAAAGAAGACGAAGAAGAAAAATACATATGTACGTTGTTTGTACCAGATATTTTCAAAATCAAAGCGAATGAAAAGTTGCATTTGAAAAACGACTAAGAACGATTATTTTGAAAATAAAATTAAATATTTTGTAAGTGTTGGCAAATATGAGTATACGAGTATACGTATACGAATTTTACTAAATAGGAAGTGTTGATATTCCGCAGTAAGCAGTAGTAAACGGAGTGTAATGAATAGTAAACTTATCTTGTATTAATACTCGTATTTAACCCCCTTCTTTTGTATGTTATCTTTTGTACCGGCCCAGTACAAAATTACTTTTCTTCATGCTTTAGTCAAAAATGTTTCCTTACATGTGCCAACGTTTTTTCCAATCATCGAAACAGTTGTTCAAGTAAATTTCCGGAATAGCCCTCAATGAGCGTAGCGATTCACGATTAATGTCTTCAATTGACTCAAAACGATTTCTCCGGAGCAGTCGTTTGAGTTTGCTGAATAGCTAAAAGTCACACGAAGCCAAATCAGGCGGATATTAGTTGAAAATGGGCGAAAAACTCACGAAATGTCAATGTAAAGGGTGATTTTTTAAGAGCTTGATAACTTTTTAAAAAAAAAAAACGCATAAAATTTGCAAAATCTCATCGGTTATTTATTTATTTGAAACGTTAGATTGGTTCATGACATTTACTTTTTGAAGATAATTTCATTTAAATGTTGACCGCGGCTGCGTCTTAGGTGGTCCATTCGGAAAGTCCAATTTTGGGCAACTTTTTCGAGCATTTCGGCCGGAATAGCCCGAATTTCTTCGGAAATGTTGTCTTCCAAAGCTGGAATAGTTGCTGGCTTATTTCTGTAGACTTTAGACTTGACGTAGCCCCACAAAAAATAGTCTAAAGGCGTTAAATCGCATGATCTTGGTGGCCAACTTACGGGTCCATTTCTTGAGATGAATTGTTGTCCGAAGTTTTCCCTCAAAATGGCCATAGAATCGCGAGCTGTGTGGCATGTAGCGCCATCTTGTTGAAACCACATGTCAACCAAGTTCAGTTCTTCCATTTTTGGCAACAAAAAGTTTGTTAGCATCGAACGATAGCGATCGCCATTCACCGTAACGTTGCGTCCAACAGCATCTTTGAAAAACTACGGTCCAATGATTCCACCAGCGTACAAACCACACCAAACAGTGCATTTTTCGGGATGCATGGGCAGTTCTTGAACGGCTTCTGGTTGCTCTTCACCCCAAATGCCGCAATTTTGCTTATTTACGTAGCCATTCAACCAGAAATGAGCCTCATCGCTGAACAAAATTTGTCGATAAAACACATTTCGAACCGAACACTGATTTTGGTAATAAAATTCAATGATTTGCAAGCGTTGCTCGTTAGTAAGTCTATTCATGATGAAATGTCAAAGCATACTGAGCATCTTTCTCTTTGACACCATGTCTGAAATCCCACGTGATCTGTCAAATACTAATGCATGAAAATCCTAACCTCAAAAAAATCACCCGTTAGTATGCGACGGTGCAAAAACAAAAAGTTGTCGTTTCCTTTAGGAGTTGCTTCGCGCAAATTACGTATAACACTCAAATAGTGTTCCTAGTGTTCCAACCGGATATTTGAAATTCCTAATATTAGTTATTTGGGGGTTAGAACAAAATTTCACCGCCTATGAAAAGATTGAGGCTGGATAAGCTTCGTTTGCAGGAAATACGCCCACTAAATTTAATTAAGATAATTCTGATATTGATCGATATATGGGGTATAAAGTCTGCCGGAAGTTTGGAAATTTTTATTTGAAGTTAGACGTTCATCCACCGGGGTGAATGGCAGTACTCGGCGACGGAGTCTCTCTTCCACCACGAATCCTACACCAAATTTGCGCTCCTTGATATGGCCACTGTAGTAAAGGCTACAAGGACCTACTCGCCTCAGTTCTTGACCCATCCATTTTTTGGACGGCGGTGATGTCAGCCTTCACTCTAACGAGGTCATCAACCAGCTGTGTAGCGGCACCTTCACTATTAAAGGACTGGACATTCCAGGCGCATGCCCTTAAATCGCAGTCCGTAATTCGTTTGCCATGGTCGTCATCAAAAGGGCGGGTCTTTAAAGTTGTCATGTTTGTCAAAATGTAACTATAACAACTCTTAATACATTAGCATATCCAATTTGAAGGGAAATGCTCCGACCTTGGCGGTAACAAGCGACATTAAACTTTACAGATTTTAATGAAACTAAAATCGTTGAGTTAAGAATAAAACGAAAAAATATGTATGTACATATATGTATGTATATGTGCCGGTGAACATTGCTTTTTAACACAAAAATAGCAATAACTGAAATAAAACGACTTTATTAAAATAAGCGCCACTGTTTTCGGTTTGCTCTCTAAAACCAAGTAACTAATATAATACATATGTATAAGTGAAATCTATGCATGTTGTATATATGAGCTCGTGTTATCACCAATTTATTATATAATATAATGTTTTTGATGAAAAGAGCAATTCCAGAGATTGACTTGTTTAAAATTAAATTTGCATATTATTTAATTTCATATTATATGCTATATAAATGCAAATATTATATAGGATAGTTTTATATGTAGTTAATAAATTTCTTGGAATTGTTGCGTAATCTCGAGCCCTTAAGCAAACAGTTTTTAAAGTGAATTTCAAATTCTGTGATACGGAACTGTTTATCAGTTGAGTGGGAGCGGCAGTGCTAGTCGTTCATACGTCTTTATATTTATACTCCCGTGACATGTTGCTACAGAGTATAATAGTTTTGTGCACCTAACGGTTGCTTGTATGTACTACATTTCTTATGGACAAAGTCACCGTCACTGCATTCGTCCACATTTTTGCCAAACGGGAGATTGAATAGTAAAATTTCACAAAACAAAACGATGCGAACCAAGTTTTAAGAAACTTTCGAGAACTTCTTGTGCAGCGACTTCAACGTCTTAAAATAGATAATAGATTAGAATTTTCCGTTTAACGACGAAAATATTGCTGCAAACTGATAAAGGCGTAGCTAAATCCTCCACCTTTAGTTTACTTGTGTCTTCAAATGTCTGTTAAAAGTATGGGACGTTGTTGAACTGAGGTGAACTTGATGTCCAGTGTATGGGCGTTGAAGTTAGCCGGTGTTGGTAGTGATGACGTTTATGTCACAATCTTCTGCCCATTGCCATTCAAGTAGCTCTGTGCAAATTAATAGGTCCTAGGAATAAGAAAACCAGTATGATCCCATTTATTTCAGATTTTGTCTTTAGATGTTTAAGCTGTTGGGTGTTGTTTATGTGGAGAACTCCCAACGCTTCTACTGACGATACATTTATTCGCTTGTCTTCCAGAGGCGTTAAGGAGTTACGTGGGTTTACGTATTTCAAAAAAATCGTTTTTTTTTTACTGTCTTATTAAGTTCTACAAATCTCTCTAGAATATTATCTCAAATTTTCAAATTGATCCGAGTAATAATTTCGGAGATACAGCCTTGAGAACTTGTGCGCTCGAGGCAAGCTGGGCTAAGTGCGTCGTCTTTAAACGCGTCTTTCTCGAAACTGTTTTTTGAAGTCGATTATCAAGATTTCTCGAGAACTACTCAACCGATCTTCATGCAATTTTACACAGATCTTTGAGATACAATTCTAAAAGGTTTGGGCAAACGCTTTTATTTTCGATTACAACTATTCGGAAAAAATATGTAGCGAAATTTTAAGTTTTTGTAAAAATGTCTGCAAAAAATCCAACTTTTAGTTTTATTTTCCTTCGTCTAAGTTCTAAGTTAAGCTTTTACTTGAAACACGTACATTATTTTACTTTAGATGATCCTGTAAGGAGTTATTCTGCCAACGCGGGCACATTTCTTTCCGAGGGTGACCGGAAATGGCGTCACAATGGCCGAGCTTAAAATATATTTTTCCAAAACATTCAGAATTTCTTCTTTTATAGTGTTTGTTTGTAAGAATAAAAATTTCTTATAAAATATTCAATTTTTAATATGAGAAAAAATTGTTGATAACAGGCGGTGTTTTAATCGAGGAAACCCACGTAAACCCTTAATTGAATGCTAGGCGTTCCGGACTTTATAATTATTGGTTCGAAGTTGCTAAATTCTTTGCTTTCGATAATCACGGTATCGTTTCCAAAATGAACCGAGTGGCTTCCCTCTTCATGACTGATGAAGTTGTTCCATTTGACTGATAAGATGAGGCTGTTACCAATATCTTTAATCTGTGAGATATGATCAACGTTGCTAAAAGTGAAAAGTGATCGTTCTCTCCTAACTAATTTCGATAGACAATTTGAATTTTTGAATTTGAATCAATTAAATAAAGTAAAGAAGTTTCGTTGTGTTGTGTAAAGTAGATATATGGAAAATGGATATATGTGAAAAATTTTTGGCCATGGTGAAATATTGTTTGATAAAAAATTTCTTATTTTTGACCTTACCCATTGAATTGCATATTTAAATAATCTTTGATAAGCCTCACTTGATTTTGGAAACTAATGTCTATTTCATTACTAAGATAGTTATATTTTCGAAGAGAGTTCTGTAGATCGTTGGATATTTAGTAAGCTTGATATATATTCTCGAGTTGTTTCTTTTTTATTACTTGCTTTTTATTGCAGATTAGTTTGCCAAAGTTGTTCATCATGGTCTGGGCCGATTCTAGCTTATTTAGGATTCTAGGCTTTCGTCGGTCAAGTGATGATATGATTGCTTGTATTGTGGTGCTGACTTGTGTGATCCCCGTTCTATATATGAAAACTAGTTGTATCGAGAGCGCTTTCGATTTGGTGCAAATTGATGAGATGAATAATTTTGATGGCTGATGTTTGTATTTTGATGCCTACCTCTCTCTCTCGCTCTCAAGTAAATCTATTACCAAACTTGCCATTTTGCTGATTCAAAAATGAAGTATTTATTGACAAATAAATTAATCAAGAAAGGAAGTGGTAAGTTCGAGTCTAAGCGAACATTTCATATTCTTGCAATTTGCCAGGGTCAAAGCCAGCGAATTACTTTTAGGTGCATACAGTTTTTTAGAATCAAGGGAGATAGGGGTAGTACGATTTTACCTATTGTTAGCAATACTATATTATTAACAGAAGTAGATGGTATTTTGGTTTTATGAAGGTACTTCACATACCATCACCAATATATAAGGAGTAAAGGCAACTAGATATTTAAAAATTCTGACATTTTAGGCAGAAAGATGCATGGATATACTGGGGTACTTATATTCAGTATCTGGGGGATTGAATGGTTATGGTTTGATTTAAGTTACCACTTTTGACTTATCACAGTTTATGGGGTTTAGATTAATGGCGCTTTGTGGACATGGTAATGGACTGACTCAAGGAAGATATCTATAGTTTTACTGAAGACGGACGGACAGGCGGACAGCCACTCAGAATTTAACTTGTCTTGTCATCCTGATCATATATACATATATATATATATATAATCCTACATCTTGTTCGCTTAACTAGTACTAAACTTAGACACAAGCATAGAGTTACTTTCAATAATAACCCCCTGAAACGTATAGATTGATTTCCATTTTTGGATAAAGTTCTCACACATTAGTCGCACTATCTATATATATAAAAGAAAGTCGTGTTAGTTACATCACTTATAACTCAAGAACGGCAGAACAGATTTGGCTGAAAATTGGTAGGGAGGTAGCTTAGAGCCAGGAGACGGACATAGGATACTTTTTATCTCTTTATGTCAAAATTTAATACAACTCATAAATACAAAAATTATATTTCAAATCATAAGCATTTGTTCAAAATTCATGTTTGTAGGAATCATTTCAATATTTCATTGCTTCAAAAAAAAAAAAAAAAAAAAACAATAAAAACAACCTTACATCTTCGTCTATATAAATATGTATGTATGTAAAAATGAATCGCCAAAATGTATGTACGCTCATAACTTTAATACGACTGAACGAAATTTGATAATTCTTTTTTTAAAATATTCGTTTAGGTTCAGGGATTATTCGAATAATTGCCGGAAAACCCCTAAAAACAGTCCTTTTCTTTTTCTCATACAAACGAATGAATGTTTGTTCGTTAGTAACGCTAAGAGAACGGCTGAACCAATATTGATGAAATTTTAAGAGGTTGTTTGTTGTGGATTAAGGAAGGTTTAGAAATAAAAACATCTTATACTTTTCATGAAAAGTCGGCAAATTGGATAATTCCAAAAAGTAACTTTTTTCCATAAACATTTTTTTTCAATTTCTGTTTTGTTTTTCAATATTTTGATTTGGAAATTATTTGAATAGTTCAGTCTCAATCGCTTGCTTTTTTATTCCGGCTATTCAAAAGAAAAATTATTTGTTCAATTCACAACCTGTCGTAAAGCATCGTAAAATTATAAATTTTTACACTTTTTTTTTTATAATTTTACGATTTACGATGCTTTACGACAGGTTGTGAATTGAACAATTGAAAATTATTCAGTGAAAACTTTACGTGTGTTTCACACAAAGAGGTCAATTGCAGATTGAAATTTGTTACGAAGCCACCAAGAGATCGCCCTAATATCGGTCGGTGTTCTTTTTGACATCAAAGTATTGCAGCCCAAGACAAGGCAGGAAGTACTCCCAGGATGCGGTGACATATGTGCGGAATTATGGATCGCGGTCAATCAGTAAGCGATCGTCACGATGGCACAGCACGACTTTTCAAACAACAGTTACGATGTTTGATTGACTTTAGCTAGATGTACTCTGTTGAGTGGCAAAAGAGAGGTTTGCCGCACGCACATATTCTTCTTTGGATGATGGTTACACCAGATCAAATTGATGAAATCATTTCTCTGGAAATTCCTGATGTAAAGAAAGATCCAGTATTATATGAAGTGGTGGAAAGCAATATGGTTCATGGACCCTTTTCGGTTTATATGTCTAACAATAAATGCACGAAACACTATCCGCTTGCTTTTCTTTCGGAATCGCAAACTGGAAATGATGGATATCCACTCCATCGTCGTAGCTCATCAGACGACCATACAACTTAGAATAGTGAAGATCGAAGTTGACACCATATGGATCGTACTATATTCTCCACTGTTGTCTAATTCACATTCAAAACTCATATCAATGTTTAGTATTGCAGTTTGGTGTAATCTATAAAATACGTTTGTAAGTACGTCACCAAGGGAAGCAACATGGCGGTCAATGGTCTTAACGATACGGTCCATACGTGAACTGCAATAAAGCGCTTTGTAGGATATTTACTTTTGCAATTCATGAACGGTTTCCGATTGTTGTGTGTCTCGCAGTTAATATGGAGATTGGCCAAAGAGTTTATTTCAGCCCAGAGAATACATTACAGCCGGTGGTAACACCGCCAACAACAAAACTAACATTGACGAGTTTTTTTTCTCAACTTTCGTCAGTGATCCGCTTACGAGAACATTGCTCTATTTGAAAATACCTTGCATTCATGGCAAGACCGAACAGTAGATGGACATTCAGGTGTGTTCTCAACTAATGCATTAGGATGAATTTGCACAACCCACCCAAAAAACGATGATTGCTTCTACCTTCGGTTGCTATTGATTAATGTACGCCGTTCAACTTCATTTGAGTCATTGCGTACTGTGAATGGTATGGTGTGCGCAATTACAATTGCTGGAACACGATAATCAGTGGAAACAAACGTTGGACGATGCGATAGCTACTTCGAATGCAAATGAAGATCGCACACTTTTCGCGATAATCATTTCACCATATCAGCCTTTAAATCCGCTTCAATTATGAGATACGAACAAAAATGACATTGTCGAAGACATTTTACATCGTATTCGCTAAAAATTGGAAATGGGTCAATTCCGGTTGATGCTTCCGGTGGTTTGATATCAATTCCATCTGCGGTTTATCAATTCACGAAAGATGAACTTATCACCAATCTTCGGACATTGGCCAAATTATCGTAACTATGATTCCTTAAATGCACGCGCAATATTAACTGCCAAAAAATACAGATGTTCTTGACTTAAACTGGAAGATTCAAAGTCAAATTACGGAAGACTTGCGCTCATACAAATCGACCGATCGTCTTTCCATTGAAGACGTCGCCGTGAATTATCCAGTGGAGTTTATAAATTCTTTGGAGAGGCTTGGTATGCCACCGCATCATTTGCGTCTCAAAGTTTGATCTGTCGTTATTATGTTTTGCAATCTGCAAGCGCCGAAACTATGTAATGGAACCCGACTGATTGTGACGCAGCTATCGAATACAAAAGGCTGAATGCTTGATTCAACGAATTTCTTTGAGTTCCAACGATTTGCCATTTCAGTTTCCAGCGAAAATTGCATTTGAGATGACACTCAACAGGACACAAGGATAGTCGCATAGTGTGTGCAATAAGTTTGGAAATTCTATGTTTTTCACACGGCCAGATATACGTGGCGTGCACACGAGTTGGAAAGCCATCTTTTCTGTACACCGGAACAGAAACCAAAAAATTTTGTTTATGAAGCTGCGTTACATTGAAAAAAAAAAATGAAATGATAAATTCAACTTTCTTTTCATTTCAAAACACATAATTTCACGTAGGACAACGGCTGCGGGGCCAGCTAGTATATGATAAAGTAAAGTAATCTGTTAGCATTTAAAGTTTATATATAGTATATATTAATCGGTTATATTTCTTCATCTATAAGTATATTAATCCAAAATGGTTTTGGTTATATAACACAGTTTGTGGTTTATGATTACAATAGATAGTTATGAAGCATAATTTTCATTTCGAGCCACTGCTGGTACTTATCCATATATATAAACTCCATTGAACCGACGACGACAAAGCAATCCTCGCTGTTTAATATGGCTGTGCCCTCAAGAAATCTGTCTGTGTTATCCCTATTGTTTTTCTGGCTTCTACATGAAAGTGGGAACTCTAAACAAATTGGCATAACTTGTTTTGGAATTATAGTAAAGTAATCGACGAGCACAACAATCGCTGGGGTATCTGTCTGGACTTCGATATTGGGAGCATCAGCTCTGCGTTAAGATAAATGGTAAAATTAATGCTTACTGAAACTAATCACCTATCATTGAGTGGATATGTAACAGATTCACTTACATAATAATTTGAGATATATTGTGACGGCTATTAAGTTGCTCATATTGGCCGAAGATCCCAATAGACATACTCGACGGCAAAATGGTGTATAAAATCGGGTCGTTAGCTGGAATCGAATTGTCCAGGTCATTCGTGTTGAAGCAAAAAGCGGCTGAAAGAATTAAAAAATATGCATGTGTACTCATAAAATTCAACTAAATTTAATTCAACAATTCATTCACAAAGGAATATACGATAATAGCAGGAGCAAAGATGAAACTAGTTTAATGAGTATAAAGTTTTTTATAAAAATTATATGGGTATATATTTTTTTTACTCTTTTTAAGTTTTATAAACTGCAAACTGCCATCTCATCTTTGGAGGGGGAGATGGAAATATTCATATGGAGAAAGGAGAGGTGTACGTCCATTGTTCAGTCTATGCAATACTGAAAACCATAAACTGTAATTTTGAACAAAATCTTCACTAAACAACCCTAATGGAAGCCTATTGAGTTTCAGAATGATTTAAGCAAGTTCAACAAGACCGCCCACCCTAATCGATTTACTTACTCAATCTGATAATTATCGCTAGGATAATACGTAGGAGTATTTCATTGAAACTAAAATCCTTTTACTTACAAGTCAACACAAGTTTCGGTGAAATTATAGTGCCTCTGCAAGCCATCTGATATTGGAGCTGTTCCTGGTTTAAGTTATCTTTACTGATTCTATAGATGCTTACATTCGCTTCCTCAATCATCGGTTTATCCTTGGATTGTTTCACACACTGCGGCTGACATTTTAGTTTCGTCTTATCCCATTCTCCATCAATACCGCAACTCAATTTTTGATTTGGAGAGCTCGACTTATAACCCTCAGCACATGTTACAACGGCAGTTGTATCAGGCTTACTGTATGCCTGACAATCGGTTGTTTTATTTTCGTACGTACATATAGTATCGGTCGATATACCATTCCAGTGCGGTGGGCAACGTTCTACGAAGAGAGTAAATATACATATGTATACATATATACTATGCATGAAATAATAACATACAAATTTTAGTTTCGTGATAATTTTGTAGCAACAACTCACTTTCACATTTTGGAACAGCCGAGGACCATTGGCCTGTAGTCATGCATAGCGCCATAGAGTCTCCATCGATCAAGTACCAGTCTTCGTCACAGCTGAATGTGACAATGGTGTTAACGTCAACTTGACTGCCTACTTTCAGTGTTACGTTCTTATCTTCATCAGCTGCACGTAAAGCTACTCGATTAGCCGGTATGACGCAGCGTCGATTTGGTATTCGAATGTCCGCATCTATAGATATTATTGCTGTAATTGGTTTTATACCGATGTTATCAGGCATAATATTGGACGTGCCAGCTATATTCTTCACAGTTATTATTGTACTGGAAATTTGCCCCGAAAGTATTTCTTGCACTAAAATTTCCTTCTCTTTAATCACATCGAATTTTTCTACATTGGCTGCATAACTATCATCGAAATGCAACGCTTCAAATTTCTCTTTCTCCTCCATTATGGGAGCACACAGCTCAGCATATTCATCCGAACCGTCGGCGCAGTCTACTTCGCCATTGCAAAGCGCTGTGTAGGGCACACAGGCACCATAAGCACAGGCAAAAGATCCATCGGGACATACTATATGGGCACACATTTCAACAGACTCGTCGGAGCCATCACTGCAGTCTATTATGCCATTACATAGATCGTCGTTGAAAATGCATTCCTGCGAACGGCATTGCACCAATTCATCCGAGCTGTGAAAATTACAAATTAAGATTTATGAGCGATTTCGGTATCACGGCTTGAGAAGGTTACGAAACATTTACATAATTGGAACTTGTATAATTCTTATGTAATAAGTTCCATTTATTTGAAAGCAGATTATAAAAAAAAATTTTGAGAAATCCATAATTTTGTGAAAAAATTAAATTGAAAATCTATAATTTCTGAAGAAATTGTTCTTTTTTCAAACGTTGTATTTAGAAGTATCTTATAGTGATCTCTCGCTCGCAGTTATGGCCGAAGGGCCGCATTCTGGAGGAGACTATTATGGGATTCTGGATATGGATCCCCAGTCAAAAAAAAGCTCAATGAAAAAGACTTAAACTTAAACAACCCGAAGATTTTTCACGGAAATTCTCTATAATAATAAAAACATTGACTCTCAAAAATTTGCAACCATCAAAAGGTCAAATAATGAAAAGCCGCTAAAGCATACAATATTTAGTTAGTTAGTTAGTTTTAGTTAGTTAACAACAAAAAAACCGCAGACTTTTTGCAGAATAATATGGATACAGACATCAATGAGATTCTTTCTCAACTTCGTTACAATAATCAGGAACATATAATAACAGATTCTAATCCTGAATAACTATACTCATATATCCGTGCTTATTTCATAATGAAAGTTCTTCAATGGAATATCAAAGTCTGTTAGAACAATTACAATAATTTGGAGATATTAATAGCGGAATTCCAACCTCATATTATAGCATTACAAGAAACGCTTATCAATGCGGCTTTGAAAACAACCAAATGCCCCCAATACGAACATGTCAAATAAACAAGGTATTGCATTTCTCATCCGCAAAAATATTCAAAATATCTACGGTGCAAATTCGAATTTTCAAATAGCTTCAACTCAAGTGAAAACTAGTGTAGAAATTAAAATACAAAATATTTACTTACCACCAAACATAAAAATATCTTCCAATGAGTTGAACAATTCAATTGATACTAATTTTGTGAACATTATTATATTGGGCGATATAAATGGGTGGCATCCATTATGAGACTCTCACAATACCAACTCCAGAGGAATAATGTTTGAAAGTTTTATATTACAAAATAATCTGTGTATTCTTAACAATGGCAAATATACCCACTATTCCACTCATCATACTTAAACTGCGATTGACATCTCAGCATGTAGCCCCAATTTATCGGAAGAGATAAGGGACACGGTGGACGATATGTCCGGTAGTGATCATTGTCCAATAATACTCAGTTATAGGGAAAATTATGCGAGTACTATCCATAACTCTAGGTACAAAACGGCAAACGCAAACTGGCCTCTTTTTTCTAAGAGATTAGAAATAGAAGTAGACCAGTCTCTATTAAATATTATGAAAGCTTTGATATTGGGGATAATCTACTATGGCCTTATTATCCATGGCAAAACATCCAAACGCTGTCTGCAAAAGATTAATAAAATATTATATGGCAGCGCGCATAATTAGTGTCGCGTTTCGAACAACTCCAATTGCAAATATACTCTATGAACTGAAACTCCCTACTATTGAAGACTGCATTTTTAAATTAACTAGGAATAAAATATATAATCGCACACAAAACTCAGATAACATCCTGTACACAGACTTTAAGGCTCTAGCTCACTCGAAAAGATACCTAAAAATTAATTCTACAATCACGGAAATCTTTAAAATGGCTAAGAAGATATATGTCTGTTCTTCCACGTTTCCTTTTGGGTGTTACAAAAATCGTGGTAAAATTAAACGGGTTCAGGGTATAAAAAATCTGTAGTTCGGAAGTTATTATTACAAGCAGCTTGTTTCTCAAACAGTTCCTTAATGAATGTAGAACATATATAATTGCAATAAAGAAGAAGTTGCCAAAAATATGACAAAACTGTACACGATCTTCTAGTACTCTTTACATAACGAACATTATATTTATCGGACAAAAGATACACCCCACATAATTTTTTTTTTTTTTTTGTTAATAATTTACATCTCGAAATATTTCGCAATCTTTAGTTTTTTAAAATTTTCAGAAAATTTACTTCACGCCTCCACGCAAACTGAGCGGCTTGGTAGTGTGTAAAGTATATATTATTGATTGATATATAAAGCAGTTCCCGTACTTACTCACAACTGCCTTGAAGTATTTTCGAGCATTCCTCATAATCCGCGGTGCATAATAAGATTGTTTCGTCCGAACCGTCCGCGCAGTCCTTATTTTTATCACATTGTTTGTTTTTAGGAATACAGGCACCATATTTGCATTTATACTCATTTTCCGTACATGTGCGATTCACACATTTCGGCAATATCTCATCTGAGCCATCTGCACAATCTTTAACACCGTTGCAAACCACTGCCGGGTCTATACAATCACCGTTGTCGCAAGTGATTTCACTGTCCTTACACGGAAATTGCACCGTCCCTATTAAAAAAGAGAAACGTGTGCAGCGTTGGGTGAATGAAACTTAAGGTTAGAGAACTTACTTTCACAATGCGGCCACTGTCGATACCAATCATTATTCACACATTTCAAATGATCGACTCCGATCAAAACAAAGTTAGGCAAACAATCGAAATGCACTGTATCATTTTGTAATACCTTACTGGATGAACTCAAAATCGTAACCATTTCACCGGTTTTATTTAAAATCAACAAGTTAGGCTTGTCATACGGTATATTGCAGTATATTCCAACAGGCTTTGCTTCATCTTTCTCTTTCTCCATCTCTTTTAAGCTATCAGCGATTTCTACAATCACGACTGGTTCATCGGATCCATCGATGCAGTCCCAAACTTGATTTCCGACCTGTTGTACAGTAATGCAGGCGCCATAGGCACAACGAAATGAGCCATCGGAACACACTAAATGAGCGCATGCATTTACAGTCTCATCTGATGCGTCCTTGCAATCTGCGAAACCGTTACACATGTCCATTTCGTCAATACATTCGCCCGTATTGCACTGGAACTCTTCCTCTGAACTGTAAATGTGGTACGATTTTCTTAATCAATTGTCAAACTAGATATTCACACTTATGTATGTATATACATACGTACAATATTAATACAAAAACAATAAAGAATTTAAGTCAACTAATTAAAAACTCACCACGTTCCTTGAATCTTTTCGAAGACCTTTTCAATTGGATCACAGAGAAAATCTGTCTCATCAGATCGATCGAAACAATCAATTTGCTTGTTGCACTTGAGTTCGGCACCTATACAAGCTCCGTAAGCACAGCGATATTGCTGCACATTACAAAGCTTCGCACGACATGTCCATGAAGTCTCATCTCGTCCATTAGTACAATGAACGAAACCGTCACATACATTGGACTCTGGTATGCTCGTATTCGCTTTATCCTTACAGGGCCACTCAGTATTTGATGAAAACGCTGTTAAATTTAATATATTAAAATATACTGCTGCTGCTTTTGTAGCAAAATTTTACATGAGCAAAGTTTCTTCTACCATAATGACATACACCACATTATAATAATTTTTGGTCAATTGGCTTTGTAAGACTAAGACATCACTTAAATCTCATGCAGCTAGTGCTAGTGCGCTCTTGTTCCAAGGTATACGCTGTTAAATTGGTGATCACATAGCGAGAGAGGGAAATAGAGAGTCGAGTTAAACTTAATTTCTCAGCAGAGTAAAAAAATTTAAGAAAAAATCATCCTCTCTCTTCATAAAACATACATTAAGTTTATTGTGTCAGTCTTGTTGAAATATAAAAAATTAACAATTTAAGTTGTGGTGAAGCCAGAAAAAAAATCAGTTAAAAAGAGATATGACAGCATCGATTTGAATCACGCAGATGATGCACATAGATTTAATATTTAAATATATAGTAGTACATACATATATTGAAACTTGCTGTTTATAAATTCTTTAAATTAATTTATGCCTCGGTATCAAAAATGAAAACAAAGTGGGATCTTATTATTATATTTACCAAAATCATTCAAATGGACTCATGAGATAGATTGAGCTATCTTGCCATCTATCTAACGCTTGCCTGACGATTTTCATCAGTTGAAGAGGTCGAAGGTCGTCTAGAACGAGGCATGCCTTCAACGATTTTCGACAGTCTTTGAAAGCTTAAGAGTGGTAAGTTTGAATTTTTGATAAAACTGAATTACCGTAAGCTCCGTCCGTTATTCGCAATAATTCCACACACGAAATACAAAATTTGAGACAAATTGTTTGTTCTGTATTTTTTCAAATTGTAAAAATTGCAACACTCTAAGGTTACCGACATTAATAGCCGTTATAAACAAACTGGTTGAAAGATCGCACTTATATCTTTTACCCGGAGAATTTATACTACAATTTCCGGGTATTCTTTTGTCACAATGTATGTATGTACTACATATTAAAAAGCAATAAAGTACATACATTTACATATATACATCTACAGTATATGCACATTTATGCAATATTATATAAATATATGTATTTAGTTGTGTATCTTCAATATTTCATATAACTTACCTGTATTTATTAGACAGAGAACAATTTGTGCGCTTAATAAATATTTAAAGTATTGAAACATTTTTGTTAGATTTTAATTTCGCGCAGCACTTCAAGTTTAAGAACATTCACAATCGAAGACAAGCTTTATTTTCAATATTTTTCAGCCACATCACTTAAGTCCGAAAATGCAATGATCTACGATGCTGCATTTAATCTACACTGACTCAAAAAATACCAACACTCGTTTGCACTGCGAGCACATATTATGATGATAATAGACATACATATGTTCGCTTGTAGGTATGAATTGTTGTTATCTTCTCAATTTTATTGGGAAGCCAATCACCTATTGAATAAAGACTTTTTACTCTGCTTGTGTGTGTATGTGTCAACGATGTTGTGTTAAGGTGACCAGAGCGAGCGTCTTTTTCTTTATAATCAAAACGATCAAGAGTTACATTGTGACAAATAAGTAAACAGAACGGAAATTGTAAATAAAACGCAAAATTTTTAATTATTTATCAAAATTTATGTTGCCGTCTTCAAAATAGTCCCCACCAGATGTAATTCACTTATGCCACTTCATACCAACTTTTTGGGATGGCCTTCAGCTACTTCATCGAATTTTTGTATCTCTTCGCTCCACTGAAAACGGGTTCCACGAAGCGACAATTTCAAATTGGGGAACAAAAAAAAATAACACGGAACTGGTGAATACGGTGGTTGATCGATGAATTGTTCTTCCACAATTAAGGCTGCTTCGACGGACGTTCTACAGCAAACGCCTGAGTACGGCCAAATAGAACTCCTTACTGACCCTCTGTCCCTTCGGAACAAATTCATGATGTACCAAACTATGAATATCGAAAAAACCAATGAGCGAGTTTTGAGTGTGTGTCTTTTTTTTTGCTTCGGCTCGTTTTTTCCCTCCTTTCCGATGATTGTTGACTTTTTTGCATGTCAAACTCATAAACCCATATCTCAATGGCAGTTACAATGCTCTCCATGAATGTGAGATAGGAATTTTTGAAAACAAAATTAACTTTTCCAAGAACGCGTTTCGTACCCAAAACATCATTTGAACGGAGTCGTGAGAGATGTAGAGCTTTTTTGGCATCTCTCTAACAATTGGCTGACTTTCAAGCACCATACCCTTCACTTTTTATACTCTCGCAACAAAGTTGCTAAGGAGAGTATTATAGTTTTGTTCACATAACGGTTGTTTGTAAGTGCTAAAACTAAAAGAGTCAGATATAGGGTTATATATACCAAAGTGATCAGGGTGACGAGAAGAGTTGAAATCCGGATGTCTGTCTGTCCGTCCGTCCGTCCGTCTGTCCGTCCGTGCAAGCTGTAACTTGAGTAAAAATTGAGATATCATAATGAAACTTGGTACACGTATTTCTTGGCTCCATAAGAAGGTTAAGTTCGAAGATGGGCAAAATCGGCCCACTGCCACGCCCACAAAATGGCGGAAACCAAAAACCTATAAAGTGTCATAACTAAGCCATAAATAAAGATATTAAAATGAAATTTGGCACAAAGGATCACATTAGGGAGGAGCATATTTTGAAGTAATTTTTTTGGAAAAGTGGGCGTGGCCCCGCCCCCTACTAAGTTTTTTGTACATATCTCAGAAACTACTATAGCTATGTCAACCAAACTCTACAGAATCGTTTCCTTCAGGCATTTCCATATACAGTTCAAAAATGGAAGAAATCGGATAATAACCACGCCCACCTCCCATACAAAGGTTATGTTGAAAATCACTAAAAGTGCGTTAACCGACTAACAAGAAACGTTAGAAACACAAAATTTTACAGAAGGAATGGCAGAAGGTAGCTGTACCCAGTCTTTTTTTAAAAAATGAAAATGGGCGTGGCGTCGCCCACTTATGGACCAAAAACCATATCTCAGGAACTACTCTACCGATTTCAGTGAAATTCGGTTTATAATATTTTTTTAACACTCTGATGACATGTACGAAATATGGGTGAAATCGGTTCACAACCACGCCTTCTTCCAATATAATGCTATTTTGAAATCCATCTGATGCCTTCTCTGTATAATACGAGTATGTATATACATTAGGAACAAAATAAAAAAAATATGTAAATGACGGATAATGAAATCTCGATTATCACCTTATCATGCGAGAGTATAAAATGTTCGGTGACACCCGAACTTAGCCCTTCCTTACTTGTTTATATTTTCATTAGTTTAAGAGGTTGAAGGACGTCCAGAACAAGACATATTTTCAACGATCTCTCGCCCGTCTTTGAAGGCTTTGAACCGCACGTAGGTTTATGGTTATGACAAAACTGAATCACCTTAAGCCTTCTCCAACGTTCGCAACGATTTCGCACTCGAACATTGTTTAGAAGTACACAATTTGAGACAAATTCATTGTTCGATATTTTTACCATTCTAAAAATCGCAACGC
This sequence comes from Bactrocera dorsalis, assembly GCF_023373825.1. Lineage (NCBI taxonomy): Eukaryota > Metazoa > Arthropoda > Insecta > Diptera > Tephritidae > Bactrocera > Bactrocera dorsalis. Next base: position 84,821,665 of record NC_064304.1, read on the forward strand.
ACTACTGAGGTGTGCCGACTTTAACAACAGCTATAAAAATAAACAGATTGACAGATCGCGCTCATATTTGGCATAGTAATTAAGGACAGTTTTACCAACTTAGGAAAGTACATATTTTTGAAATATCATTACAATTTCCGGGTGCTTTTTTGTCACAATGTATATTGTATTAATGTATATTGCTTTGTTTGTCTTTGAGAAGTGTCATAACTCACCGTATTCGAGGAGCAAAAAATCCGTTGGAGATCTTTGAAACATGTGAACATTAACTGATTGGGCTGGTGTTTGCCCCATAATCATTATTGTTAACCAATATGAAGCTTTCAATTGAAGTCGCTGACGATGGATGTTGGCTCAGATTGCTGTCAACAAATGCTGAAACTATTCAGCTTTTGTAGCAAAAAACTAAAGGAACAAAACTGAAGGTCTGCTGTCAAAGAGAGGTGACGTTCCCTAGCCACCCAGACTTTCAATGGGACAATCCCCTGACTTTCCTTTTGCTATTATGTTTAAAGAAGCTATCAATCCCCGTATTAAGACAAGCAGTCAAGATAAAATTATCATAATAATAAGTTTACCTCCGAGAAAGTAATGATAAGCGGAGCAAAAAGAGCTAAATTTGCTTTGTTCTCAAATGTATGAGATATTTTTTAAGTTCTCAAAAGCTTCCATAATGACAGAACATCCTGAATTTCAACGGCGTCCAGTAAATATTTTTTACCATCAATGCTCGTTTTAAGAGCAGGATGTATTTTTAAACGACCATATAATTAATACTTACTGCTGGTCTTGGATATTTTGACAGAATATACCTGGAAGGTACAGAAATTCAAAACAGAAACAAATTCGGTTAGACGGCATTAATTTTCAACTAGTATAATGTAACTGCTTAGCAGACATGAAAACTCAAAACTCATTTCCCCAATCTGCTATACCAGACATTGAACTTAGAATTGGAGCAAGGAGAGCGCCATCGTTAGTAGTACTTTGGTACTGCAAGTGTTAAATGGTATAACTTTCTTTACCTGCTTTACGATTCACTGCTATTTTTACCAAAAAGCATTTCGTTAGTGTTGCAAAGCTCTCGTAATATTTTGAAAGCACTTTTAAGCAGTAACAGAGCAAATATTTCCGTGTACAAAATTTCACGGGTGCTCACCTGTGCTATTCGCCAAGAGTGCTAGTTCTCTGCAATCACAGATAAACACCAAAGCTTTAAAGCGATGTGCTTTTCTCCACACCATGGTAGTTTTAATGGCAAAATGAAAGAATTTATTATGCTCACGCGCAGCCGAAAATTTGATACTTTAGTAATTTAAGCATAAAGAAATACTGTTATGAGTAAAATATTATCCGTAATTTTCATTGAGATAACTCAAATATTGACCGATATATCCTGCATAAAGTCACCTGGAAGTTCGAAAATCCTTTAAACAGGTACATGAGATCTCAGAGAAGTATTGACCCGATTCAGCCCATTTTTGATACATAGAATTTCAGATGTATATTTCACACATTGACCAATGTCCGAAGTAAAAAATACACCAGTCTCGTGATGCTGAAGAAAGCCATTGTCCATGAGTGGGCCAAAATACCGGCAAGTCACATTCGGGCAGCTTGCGATTCGTTTTTTGACCGTCTCAAGGCCATAGTTAAAGGAAAAGGTGGTCATATCGAGCGAAAGGGAATTGGTCCTGAATTTATGATTATTTCTACACATTTTGTACTTAAAAATAAATAAAAATCATTTTCCAAACCGAATTTAAGGTTTTTTTATTTGATTGTTGTGGCTTCAGTAGCTTAGGAGATATATACATTAAACTTATTAGAGGACGGGACAATGCCTACTTTTTCGAAGTTTTTCGCAATTTTTTTACTGAAAAAGGAATAAAGTTTTTGGCATGGCCTGGGAACAGCCTCACTTTAAGCCCCATTGAAAATCTGTAGGCTATTTAAAAATAACAGGTAGCTGAACTTCCTTTTGAAGGCGAGGTTATGATAACAGGGACGGCGCATTACTGCCAAAGTTCATATCGTTAATTCCACCAAGAATTAGGGCGGTGATAAAAGCAAAAGTAGCCAGGAAATATCATTGATTGAGATATTTTCCAATAGATAGAGTAATTTATAAAATAACAAAAACAAAACAAATAAGCTTCGGTTGCATCGGAGCAATAATGCCCTTAAAAAATACAAAAGATTTCTTATTGATTCTCAAATGAAAAAGCTTTCCATACAAGCACTTGATTTCGATAGTTCATTTAGTATGCCAGCTATATTCTCCGATCTACAAGTTTCTTCAACTATTGTGTACTGTATTGTTTTGAACAAAAATAGTTCATACAACATCTTAGTTTTGACCGTTCAGTTTATAATCCTAGATGCTAAAGTGGTCCGATATCGGCAGTCTGACAAATCAGCAGTTTCTTGGTCAAAAGGTGAACACCGAAGTATATAACACGCAGAAAGAAACGACGATGATGAAGCAAACGTCCCAATGGCCAACCATGAAAAAGTTCGAATAGCAATTAATTGTCTGAAGAACAACAAAGCAACGGGAGCCGATAGATAGATTGCCGGCCGAGCTATTCAAATACGGCGGCGAAAAACTGACGCTGGCTAGGTCATGTCGTCCGAATGGACGAAAAGGCTGCAGCTCTGAAAGTATTCGACACAGTACCCGCCGTGGAAGTAGAGGAGTAGGAAGACCTCCACGCTGCAAAAACCAGGTGGAAAAAAACCTGGCTAAACTTTGACGCCAAACAGCGAAAAGGAAGAACGACTGGTGCACTGTTTTAAACTCAGCTATAACCGTGTGAGCAGTGTCTATACTAATATTGAAGAAAAAAAGAAGGAAATGTAGAGGATCCCATAGTATAATGCTGTTATAAAAACAGAACGATCGGAATCAATTTCTTGTATGGAAAACATTTGACCGGATATCTTTAAGAAATTTGGCATGCACTATTGCCTAAAGCAATGATGAAATCTCCGAAGAAATTGTTTAGATCGAATCACTATAGCATATAGCTGCCATACAAACTGATCGATCAAAACCTAGTTCTTGTAAGCAATCTTTGTCTATTTGCTATTATCAGGCTTTCCTTTCACTTCATTCATTGGAATTTTGGTCCAATTTGGTCCATTAAAGAATTTGTCATCTCTTTTCATTTCATTTATGACAACGCTTTTCAGGGCACATTTGAAATTGAGAGGAAAAAAACCGAAATACACCGCTTAAATCTTCTTTTGTTTTGAGGCAGTGTATATGAATGACTACAGTCTGGAATGCTATAATATATATGTATGTATTAAATATTCCGATTACATTCCTTGTATCTTCTGCTTAATATGAGAGTTTGAAATATATTTTTACTCCAGTGCCAACTTCACCAGCTCCGTCTTTTACCGTCCGTGTGATCTTGCTATTTACTTTATAAGGTTGTCTTAATCTGAAATCATCTCAGCTCCTCTTTTGCCAGACTAAGGTTGGAACATAACGGGACGTTTCGGCAACAAAAAGCAGTTCAAGGGGGGGGGAGCCTGCTTAAGAGGCTTCAAAAGAACGATTTTTTTGGGATTTTTTTTGGAGGAAAAGAAATAATTGATTAAAGCGAAAATTTTACAGTTTATTGTTATATATTTTAACATCATTCCCAATTTTTTTAGATACGAAATCTTTGATATTCTGCCTTTGGAAAGCAATTGCCCGTCTGTCGGACGGTGGGCAGGATACAGGTCGTAATTTCAATCGGAAATAAAAAATTCAAAGAGATTCATATTTGTCAATAACTTATCTTCTAGTGAAACTAAGAAAATTCAAAAAAAAAAAAACAAGTGTATACTTCTAAAAAAATTTTAAAATTAAAAAAAGTTGTTTTTGACCAAATAAATTTCACTTCATGTTGTTTAAAAATATGTTCAAACTTGACTTTTCTTAGTTTTTTTATTTTAAATAAAAGATAATTTAATGTCAAAGATAATTATCTTTGTCCTAATTCCGATCTACTTTGGGGACATATTCGTAGATAATTTTTAAAGACATTTAAGCAAAAATAAAAAAGTCGATTTTTGCAGCTTCTAAAGCATGTTCCCCCCTTAAGTGTAATCTTATGTGCAAATTAGCAGCATTACACCATTATCTGGTGCAGATTTGATAAAAAAGGCGTTTGCTTTGTTATGATTTTCTTTATTTTTTGTTTGAGATTTAGGACATTAATTTAATTAACTTTATTTCGATAATTACACGTACAATTATAGTTAAAATTACATTTACATATAATAACTTACAAACACTTATTGCCAATTAGATTTCTTGCAATAGTTTTCAGCTTTAAGAAGCAATTTATTTTTTTATTTAATATGCACTATTATTATTTTAAATATTTTTTCAAAATATTTCTTCGTAATCGCACGTGCTGCATCAAATCGATTACTTTAGTTTAATTCATTACATTTTATATACTAACGTTTAACATAGTTCGCTTGCTCCAAAGTATTCAAGTAGATATATACCTACAGATGTATGTATATGTGAATCTGCAGTGCTTAGAATTCACAGAAACAAAAATAATAATAATAATTCTTACTCAGTGTCTACTTTACTGCAGCGTTAAGTGCATGCAAGCGCTTGCTTGCATTTAATGAAGATTATTTTATCTCGTAATTTTAAGTAATGTACATTTTCGAAATACAAACATGCATACATACATACATCTCATGAGCGTTATTAGCTTAAAATGCTTATAATACAGTTAGAGGCGCAGTTATGCAACCCTGTTCTCCTCATATAAATACATATTAAAAATGCTGATTTACAATCAAAGTTGCTTAGTTGTATTTAGGGATGCTTTAGTGCTTTATTTTAATTAACTTTAATTCTTTTCATCAACTGTAAATTTATACATACATACATATATGTATGTCAGCAGGTCTTTCTTCTTTGTTTTTTACACATATTTTCACATATTTTAATGCAAATGTTTTGTTGTACGCTTTTATTTCTAAAATTTAGTTGAAGTGATGCTCGTATGCCCATATGTTCAGCTGGCAACGCCATTCCATATTTACTGCACACTCTTCTCTCACTGTGACGGCTTTTTCGTTTCCTGTTAGTTTAGCAGTTTACCAATATTTAGTTTACAGTTACACTTAACTATAAATTACAGTTAAACATTTGCATGTATATTTGTTTGTATTTTAGCCCTTTTGTTTACTTAACATTTTTACATAAATGCGCTTAAATCAATTTACACACATATAAAAATCATTAAAATTACATGTAACGGTTTCACTGCTCACCTGCTGCTATCTTTCATTACTCTAGATAAATTAAATTCACAAATTCACTATTTTAAATGTGTTGATTTTATGCTCTCTGTTCTCTGTGTATTTCTCAATGAACCATAGCGGTTTAGTCGATTGATTAGTTAATCAATCAATCGGATTAGTTAGTTAGTTGCTGCACTTTGTTTGAGCATCAGTGGAACTGTTTAACACCAGTGCGTTCCTTATGAGCGCTGATCTACTGGTGCTCAATCTGTTTTCGGTATTACTCTTTAGCAGAAAGGTGAAGGTGCTTGTAAGCTTGAGTGGTTTGAATGCCGCAAAAGCCAGCGCATTTAGGCATACTTAAGTTAATTATTTCTTGATGTTGATGTCAATCTTGTATTAAATTTCATTTGTTCAGTCTTTTCATGCTAAATTTTTAGTAATGAAAAATAAATAAAAATCCACAGAAATTATGCTGCAATAATTCTTTATTATGTAGAAGCCAAACTATCGAGTTGAAGAAAGTTTGCAAGTTCATATAAACGGCGATTAGTATGGAACTTTGTTTTACTGTTTATTTTTTCTTGTGCAGATTTCGCATTCAGTTGTGAAATTCTGTAAACGAGTAAGAATGTTGATTAAAATCTGTAATTTAACCTCCATACATACAGATTAACTTTAGCTGTATTCGATTCTAGGTGCTACACTCCAGCAAATGGAAAAAACAAATTTGCTGCAGCAATCCGCTCACATGCTTTCTGACGCATGCGCAATGATGTACTAATTCTTTTTAAATGGAGAAAAGTTTTTTTCGCTTTAAAAAATGTTGCTTAACCCTTTATTTTTGCTTGCTATAAATGACTATAATTGATTTTATGTCTTAAGTTTTAAAAACAGAAGAAAAAAAAAGAAATTTCTACATTCGTTTGCCATTTAAACTAATTCAAATCGATAACCATGTTGTTGCTTTTAAATATGTGCAATTTTTTTAATTTTTTGGACAAGAGAACAGAAGCGAGCGCAGATATGACGAATCGAAGATGGCTTTTAATTAACTTAAATATTAACAAGGATATTGTTAAGAAGAAGAAGAAGTATAGATCGCGTACTCGGCTATTACCGAACCGAAAGATGAAGAAGAAACATAGATCGCGTGTCTCATAGTTACAATGAATGTCGGCGCAGTTAAAATCCGTTCCCGAAGCACTTCGACAATGCCGAAGCAGACAGTACCGACTTCACTTCGCTGCTTCAAATAAGTAATTCCTTCATTAAATAATTGTGGTACTAGGTGGGTGGAAACCATTAAGCATCAGATTGTCTTTTGTTTAATGCAAACATTCTAATTATCATTTTAACTGATTAAAAACTTTAAATGCGTAGCAGGCTTTCCAAAAAACCGTTGCAGTAGTATTAAACTAAAACAGGTGACAGGGCGGCAAAAATACTATAAAATTCATTAATTAGTTGCTTGTTTCGTAGTATTTACTTCTATAGTTGATTTATTAGACTCAAAAAGATTAAATTGGTACATAACTTTAAAACCATTAGAATATTTTGCTGAGCACTATGCTTATTAGTTTAAGATGACTCAAAACTGAAAATGGCATGTTGGAAATCAGAACAACAAATTTGTGAGTAAAATTTTTTTAAATGTTATCTCTATACCTCCAACCCTACAGCTGGTTGGAATCGCCCTCCAGTCCACCCTAATGCGCTTATATGACAGCCCATTTCAAGCGAGTACTTTATGTTTTGTGAATGTTAAACTATTGGAGAAAAAGGATAAAGAAATGTAAGTTTTTAACGATAACATTAATTTAAATTTGAAGCTCAATACGGATGACCCTTGATTGGTTGAGAATATGAAAAGTGTTGATCAATTCAAATCCTAGTAAGTAGAATGTATTATACAAAACGGCTGGGTCTAGCGAAAGAAGTATTTTGTTCTACTGTGTTAAATGTAGTTTTTATTTTAGGTTATGACGATTTTCGGTACTCAATTACTTATTACACAGGTCAACAAAATTTTTTTTTCAGCACGGGTTATCTATCCTATTGGCACATTCCGTATATTTCAAAGAAAATTATAATTACGAGAGTTCAAATGCTATTAACGGGAGTTAAATATTTCGTTATTGGAGACTTCGAGCTGGTATGCTACTCCTGTTGCCTTTCCCTATGGGATAGCAGGAATGTTTCGGCTCACATATTACGAAGTGGGAAAGTGCATTATGAAAGAGGTCGATTGTCGATCCTAAAACTGTACTAATGCCATCATTACATACTAAATTTTGTCTTATTAAACAATTTTCAAAAGCTCTTAATCATTAGCTCGAAGCTTTCAGCTATTTGAAGAATTTTTTTTTGCAAAGCTTTCAGGGACGAAAATAACAGCTGGAATCTTTACAGATATAAGCCCTCAAAAACAAAAAAAATTTGGATTGTGATATTTTCCCCCAAGTTACTTAGCAATGAGGAGAAAAAATCCCGGTACAGTTTTAAGGCAGTATTGCAGACAAAAAATATGAAGAAGAATGTATTTCGTAGTATAAAAGCAACGAAAATATGGTATGTATAGCTCATGCTAAAAAATAATGTTGACCGGTGTTATTAAATCGTATGAACTCGTAAGTTGGTTAGCCAAACGATTGGAAAATAACGAAAGTTTCTGTGTTTCTAACTACAACCTCTTGGTGAATACTTCATATTCAATTGTATACTATCTTGTTAAAAAGAAACTGGTTGGAAGAGAACCCTACAGTTAGTAAAGAATAACTGAGTTTATATGAGAGTAATTTGAGTTTAAGTCGTTGATTGCATTTCACATAACACCATTTCTAACACAGTGAGTTCGTCCTTTGCAACAAGCCACTGATCATAGTACATTGGATCAACTGGAAGTAGGGTTAAGTGAGTCAAGAACTTTATATACCGTTACCGTTATCAACTGCTCTCACTTATTTAGCGTAGCTTAAACTTATGCATCAAGATAGAAGTTTAAGATCTTAAAATCTCTTTCATTAACTTCGTTTCATGTATCTCAAACACAATACTCTTATACAATAGAGGGAGAGAGGAGCGAAGTTTTGTGATCTCCAAACTTTATTAAGCTGCTCCAGATTTATAGTTAATTTATCAATTCTCAGAAGAGTCTCCAGGTAACTATTCCACAATAGATCTTTAGTATTATAAAAATATATAGTCAAATCGTAAGTTGCATAAATATTAATAAGTGACTGTCAAACAGTTTCTTCTTGGTATCGCCAAGATAGTTCCGGCGCACTGTATCCGATTATGCCCTATGCTCGTTTGAAGGAGCGGGGGTTCCTTGTAACAATATAGTACCCGATACGATTGCCAAAGTGTCGTGTGCTGATAGTTATAAAATGCCGGCACAACTAGGGTTCGTATAAAGTATTACCGATCTAATACTATAAGTTCTAAAAGACTCTACGGTATTAGGATCCTCATGGCTAAAAGACTGAGCGCTACTCAGATTATTTTATAATAAAGTATTCTTAAATATCTAAAAGTATATTCTTCAGAATTTTGGCGATGTTTACTCGCTTCACTGGCTCTTAAAACTTTCCGGAACAGGGCGCATCATTCGTGTTCTCAAAACTTTACCAATTGTATTAATTTCTTTTTTGAGGGAAGCATTTTGTAGCTTATGCAGTATGAGTACCGCCTTGTCACAAAAATTTTTATTTCATCCAATTAAGTGTATGTCATTATAAGTATTGTACAAGTAGTTTACGATATCGAGACTTCATAGTTAGATGACTTCGTTGTATGAGGTTTTAATTGTTCTTCCGCTCTATACCACACATACTATATTATTATTACCCTGAACAGGGTATATTAAGTTGTCACGAAGTTTGTAACACCCAGAAGCAAGGGTCGGAGACCCTATAAAGTATATTTGTAAATGATCAGTGTGTCAAGCTGTGTCGATTTAGCCATGTCCGTCTGTCTGTCCGTCCGTCTGTCTGTATATATACGAACTAGTCCGTCAGTTTTTAAGATATCGTTTTGAAAACGTCATTTTCTCCTCAAGAAGCTGCTCATTTGTCGGAATTGCCGATATCGGACTACTATAACATATAGCTGCCATACAATCTGAACGATCGGAATCATGTATCAAAATTGTATGGAAAACTTTCACATTTTACAATGTATTTTCACAAACGTTGGCAAAGGTTACTTTTTAAAGCAACAATGTAATCTGCGAAGAAATTGTTCAGATCAGATTACTAAGGCATATAGCTTCCGTACAAACTGAACACATAGTCACTAACAGAAATGCACCTGTGAAGGGTATTTAGCTTCGGTGCAACCGAATTTAACGTTTTTTCTTGTTTTTTCATTTTATTTTTTTATATATCTTTTAAATCAGCGATTCCGCTTCCTATGAAATGACCTGCAAAAGCGATGAAAATTGGAGTAAAAGGAAAGCCAATTGCGAACCGATTTGCGGTCGTTACGCATCAGATAGCGCATCAGTAGCACCATGGCACGTAGGTGTCAAAACATATTTGAACCAGATGTGCGGAGGTACTATTGTCTCTCCAAGTATTGTGATAACTGGTGAGTAAAATATTTCCATCAAATTCCCAAATCTTCGAAAAAATAAATGTGAGGGACGTTTAACTCACATAGAGAAAGAGAGATATCAAATACGAGTGAATCCGCAGCTCAACAGATAAAACTGAAATGTGCCTAAACAGCTGGGAGAATGGGACCGAATTATACCACATCCACATTAAAAAATAGCATATAGTTAGGTCCCAATTTGTTTTGTTACCGAATTTTTAATCTCTCGCAACATGTTGCTACAAAGTATAATAGTTTTGTTCACTTAAGAGTTGTTTGCATCACCTACAACTATATACAGTTATATATTTGTGAATAATTAGGATGACATCCGTGAAATCCGTATGACTTTCTGTCTGTCCGTTTATCTGTGCAAACGAAAACTTGAGTAAAAATTGAGATATTTCCATGAAACATTCAGGAGTTCCTGTGGGCGTAAAAGGGATCCTCTCCTAGAGACCTACAATGGACGAATATACTTCCCACATAATAAAATTTTAAAATCCAACTGATTCTTTCATATTCATGTATACAAATCATATAACCATTAAGTTATCATAACAAAAAATTACACAAATAATGTCATCAATATGCGCAATATATATATAAATGTCAAGATACCGATTATGTGTACCTGAGTACCTATTGTGGACTTTTTACCAAAAATAGATAACCGACTGTATTAAATTGACCCTAATTGGGTTGAGTTTCAGTAAAATAGCCCTTCTTTGCATGTTGACTACATACTCGTTTTTATTGCAGCTCTACATTGCGTCCAATTTGAAGATGAACCAGCTCTTAGCGTCGACAAAGTTGTAGTGATAATCGCGGGGAATTCAGTCAATGTGTCGGAGATTATCGTAGGAGGGTATGTATATGTCCACGTATATAGCTTGCTCTTATAATACATAATTGACCAAGCGTTCCTGGCCTAATAACTCTAAAAAATATCGACGATAGTTTTAATATGCACCATATTGTGAACAAGTCATTCACTCCCTTAGTTCCTGAGTACACCCATTACATAAATCAATTACTCAACGTAACAAAAAAATTTTAGCTTGAACAACTTATAGTTATGTCAATTTTCATGCCATTATGTAATCATCGAGCATCGAAACACGTTTTAAACCAAACAACAAATTTTGTACTAGAATATTAAGCAGGCATTTTTATTACCATTTTCGGGCTTCTGGCGTGGCATGCGGTTGAATTTATTAATGAACCGAATACTGTTTGACCCGTTTTGCTGAATATTAATGTTTGACCATAATTAATGGTGCTCTGAAACTACCATTGCTTTGAGAGCTTTCTTCAGTATTTAAGCGAAGCCGATGCCTTTTTAAGGCCGTTATATAAATTTATTGTATCGCGTTTTCCAATAAGAGCGCAACAAAAGTTTTTTTATACATATAAAACATATTTACATTTGGGATATCAATGAAACTATGTATTCCTGTGGAAGTACATTTGATGGCATTATGTATGGAACTCGACTTCTTTTGCATGGCTACCATGGGCATGTTTGCGGAAGTCCAGACGGAGAACCTAATTTTCGACGGTTTTCGAGCATAAATCGGCCGATCCTGTTACAATTTCAAGTTCGATATTCGTACGAAGTTCAACAATCGTCACTGGCTTGTTGGCACAGACCATAGACTTGACGTAGCCCTACAGAAAACAGTCTAAAGCCGTTAAATCTCACCAGCGAGACGGCCAATTGACTGGGCCATTTCGGTAAACGGTAGACACGCTTTCCAAACTTGGTTTTCAATAAATCAAATGCGACATTCGCTGTATGACTTGTGGCGCCGTCCTGTTGGATCCACATATTGTTTAAGTCCATATTATTCGGTTATCATTGAGCCGTAGTGGGTCCCATTCACAGTAACGTGCCGGACTCGATCATCACAGAAGAAGTACGGCCCAATGACGTCGCCGGTCCATAAACCGCACCAAACCGTAATTTTTTCGGGATGCAATGGTTACTCATGGAGGAGGTACGGATGTATTGTTACAGGAATAAAAAATTCATTGTTATCTCAAGCCTTTTTTTTTATTAAAAAAAAACTTTAGTTGCGCTCTTATTGAAAACCCCGCTCTTACCTGTAAAATTGAGGCCATTCCGAGCTTTGGTAATAAATTTTAAAAATTTCGATTCGTTTTTTGGATCATATATCTTTCCATGATAAAATGACATACTTTACTGAAGAGAAATGTCGAAAGAACTAGAAAAAATTTGTCGTCTTTTGATGTCCCTTTTGGTCCACTTTTGTAGCATATCTATTGAAAAGCCCGTTATTATAGTCTTCACCATGTATTTAAAACAATTTTTTGGGGACATTTCGAAAGCACATCATTTTAGTATTAAGCAATTACTCGAGCATTTCTATATAGTACTTCTGGTTAATGTTTCTCAACAATTTTTCTCACTTCAGACAAATCGATGTTGCCCTACTAAAACTAAGCGAAATACTTACTTTGAGTAAGAGCATAAGACCGATATGTAGAACTGAGAGCGAATACATTGCAAGCTCCACAAAAGCATTTCTTCATGGTTGGCCGAAAGATACAAACAAAGTCACAGATGTATTTCATAAGACCGAACTGGATGTATTGCCTCGTCATAACTGCGGCGCCAATTTGAATGAAACGTATATTTGTGTGCGCCCCGCATATAAACTTGACAGAAATGAAACCCTGTGCGAAGGAGATAGTGGAAGCGGGATCATTGCCGAAAGCAACGGCGTGAACTATATAATTGGCATACTTATTTTTAAGCCCAGCCGCAATGTAAAATGCACAAACGAGCCTATTGTTGCCGTCATGTTTAACCAAATACCAAAATCACTGAAAATTACAATTATCTTGGACAAAGAACCTTTGTATGACATGGATCTACCCATGAATGTAATGGAAAAGTAAAAATTTCAAAATTTCGACATTGAAAGAAATAAATACATAAAGTAGCTGTACCCCGGTGTGACCCGCGGTTTATTAGGAAAACAAATTGAGTATTAAAAGTAAAAATAATAAATATTCTCATCTTGAGAAGCAAAATAATTTAAATTTGAGTATCGGAAAGATTCATTTATAAAATTTGATGACTGACAGAACGGGAGAGTTGAAATCATTTTATAGCACAGCCCAGTAAACAAAAAAAGAATTATTGAATTGAATGTCGGATACTTTATTGTGATAGAGAAGGCCATTTTTAGAAGAAATTTTAAGCATTACAATAATAACTTTGTGTGCTCTTCTAATATGAATGATGGCCTGGACGCATCAGCATGACAGATACACCGACCTCGAGAAGCATTTGTGCGAAGATTCCAGACACCTGATAATTAAAGAGCTAGACCGTCATGTTGGTATTCAGCTGTAACCGCTCAATTTTAATCGACAAATGCGAGGCCTTAAGGCATACGTTTATCTCGTCAGCAAGATGACCACTTTACCCATCAAGATTTGATTGTCTTGCAAGCTGCGATCCATTGCAATAGAACACCGCGACTACTACAGCCAACATCCGATATCATAATCAAGCTTTCTGACCAAATCAGTGGACAGCTTCCGTCCTTTGTGGGGCAAGTATACTGAAATCGGGCAGTAACTTTCCAATCGCAAATTTTTTTTAACCTTAATAATTTTCAGCGCTTCATTAAAAATTTTGCCTTCGGTGGGTGGTGTTATTTATCCCTTGGTATCGGCAAATGCTTTGTATAAAACCATTTTTGTACTTGTCCCACAATTGCCGGGGTGGAGAGTCCGCAGGTGCTTATCATAAATGTATTGACCTCTTTCAACGTAATTGCTGACGGGCATAATATAGCGTTCTTCTATCGTTGTATTCCAGTAACCGTCGTCTTTAGCACCCCCATCACCTCATATGTTTCTCGGAAAGTGACCCTTTCTTGCATATCGACGATTTTGAGCGTTTGAACACCCAAAGACCACCCAGATGTTCAAAAAGCCTGATAATAGTTATATAGGGGCCATATTAAGTTTTTTTTTTTAATTTTATTTATTTTAGGCACAAGGATACACTCTTATAAGTAAAATACGCTCTTTCATTTTCGTTGAGATAACTCACACATTGGCCGATATATGCGGTACAAAGTCACCCGAAAGTTCGAAAATCTTTATAATACGTATGTATATGGGGTCTCAGCTCTTTGAATTTCAATTGTATATGCCATATATTGACCGTTATTTTCGGTCAAAAGTCAAATATAGATACCGGGGTCCAAATATTAGGTACCTACGATATTGAGCCGTTTTTGTTAGACACAATTTATGGTCGTAGCACACACTAAAGGCATTATTCGTGCAAAGTTGTATCCCGTTATATGTATTGATTCTTAATTATTGTACTGGAAACTGAACGAATCAAGTGGATGATTTAAAATTGTGCTATATGGGAAGTAGCTGTGGTTATAGGAATATTAAAAGAGTGGCACGTACCAAATTTTGTCAAGATCGGTCACGCCCATCGCCCAATTTTTACCCCTTGTCATACCATTCCGGCGGCAAATTTTTCGTCTCTGGCGCATTTACCACTTCTGGTCTTAGACCAAGTATCCTCTGGGTAGCCAAAGAAAATCCGTTTGAAGGCGAGCCAAAGTGAGAAGGCGAACCATCCCAACTCAGGGTTGTGCACTGGGTTAGGACCCACCACGTAAAAAACCATACCAATGAAAACTAATCAACAGCCTCGGACGAGAGATCCCCCTTTTGATGACGACCCCTCCAAATATATTAAGGGTTATGATTTGAGGGCATGAACCTGGAATGTCTGGTCCCTTAATTGGGAAGGTGCCGCTGCCCAGCTGGTTGATGTCCTCGTTAGAATAAAGACTGACATCACCGACGTCGAAGAAATGCCACTGACGGTACAAGGACTGAGACGAGTAGGTCCTTGTGTCATTTAAAGGAACGCAAATTCGGTGTGTGAGAGAGACTCTATCGCGGAGTTCTGGCATTCACCTCGGTCCACGTCTAGCCACAATCCTTATCAAAGAGAAGTTCTTCAACATATCGCTGATTTGCGCTTACGCCCCGACGGATGAGAAGGACGATGTGACCAATGATGCCTTTTATGAACACTTGGAGCGCACCATTTCGATGTCGAAATCGTGCTTGTCGACTTTAACACCAGGGTGGGCAAGGAAGGTATCTTTGGCACAATAGTCGGTAAATTCAGCCTCGACGAGGAAACATCGCCAAATGGGTTGAGGCTGATCGACTTCGCCGGGGCCCGAAATATAGTTATCTGTAGTTCTAGATTCAAGCATAATAAAATTCATCAAGCTGCCTTGCTGTCTTCAGATGGAAAAGCCACCAAACAGATCGATCATGTTGTGATAGATGAAAGAAATGTCTCCAGTGTTTTAGACGTGTATAACCTCCAAGGTCCTAACATCGTTTCGGACCACTATCTTGTTGAAGCCAAGATACGCACCCACCTCTGTGCAGCAAAAGACGGACGTCAACAAACAGAAGAAAGGTTTTCTACTCGACTTGCACTCCTGCCCTCTGAGAGCACTCATCAGCAACTCGGTATAATAGAACTCTGGGACGACATTTCAAGCTGCTTATGTACAGCTGCATATGAAACCATTGGTTTTCGGAAAAAGCAAAAGAACAGCTGGTACGATGAGGAGTGCCGTATTGCAGCGGAGAGAAAGCAGATTGCCGACTTGCAAACGTTGCAATCAACCACAACACGTGCGGGATGGGATAGATACCGAGAGTTGAAGAGGGAAGCGAGGCGCATTTTCAGAAAAAAAGAGAGAGGCCGAAATGCGTGAGTATGAAGAGCTGGATAAGTTGGCCAACAGGGGTAATGCTCGAAAATTCTAGGCAAACATGCGGGGACTAACAGAAGGTTTCAAGACCAGAGCATACTATTGTACAACCCCCAGAACCCCTTGTAGAATCACCAGAAGTGATGAAGTGAATGATGTCCAGATCATAATTAAATTATGGATGGAACACTTCTCCAACCTGCTGAATGGCAGTGAAACCATAACGCCAGGAACGGCGAACCCGATTCCCCAATCGATGACGATGGACCAGACGTTTCATTGCCCGACAAGCAATTATCCATCTGAAGAGCAACAATGCGGCGAGTCCGATGGATTGCCGGCCGAGCTTTGCCCAATCCACAAAAAAGAAAACTCCACAATCTGCGCCAACTACCTTTCTCTCTAACACTCGCTAGGCCGACTCAGCAGATGATGTCATTGTCCACGCCATCGCCCCCTATATAACAGGACGGGAACAATAAGTGACTTATTGAGTTGGTCGACCCATTTTGATGAAATACAACCCTACATTATTACGGTGAACGTGCCAAGCTTTACTGTTGGTATGATGTTTTTCTGTTGCAGAGCTCTGTTTGACTTTCTCCAAACTTTGTTTAGTCCATCATGATAATATAACACTATCCTCGTCTCGTCGCAGAAAATTGCGTCCTCTAAGTACTCAGCGGACCTGTTAACATTTCCAATTACAATTTCTGTTAATTCCGTAGCAGTTTTTCCTTTGAAATAAAATTTTCATTATAGGTATAAAACCAAGGGGAAGTTTGAAAAGATTTTAATAAATATAAAGGAGCTACATACATAGGTGTAGTGTTGACTTTATTTTATTTATTTTTTGGCATTACTACATATTACATTATTAACTGAAATATAAGCTCACTGATCTTCATTAAATTACCTCTCATACCATCAGCAATATACATACATACATATACATACATACATATATAGAGTAAAGTCAACCGGATGTTTGAAATTCCTGATATTAGTTATATGGGGGCCAAGGCAAAACTTCACCGCCTCGGAAAAGATTTAGATCAGATATGCTTCGTTAGCAGAGATTAAATTTAATTAAGATAATTTTTATATTAGCTGATATATGGGATATAACGTATGCCGGAGGTTTGAAAATTTTATTTTATATTAAGTATAGGTATATGGGGGCTAACGGAAATATTAGCCGATTTAACCCATCTTTAACATATAGATATCCTATTTTCAGGAAAGAATTCTCACCTTATTTCCATTATGTGTATATCTGATACAATGACCGGAATGTGAAATAATGGGAATGTGAAAATAATCCTGTATACCAAATTGGGTTGACATTCGTGAAGTTTGACACCGGCTCTTATAAAGCTCTCTTGTATGATCCCTGGTGTGATGTAACTTCATGTCTCTGGCTGATGTAGTTATTGATTTATCGCACTGGAGATAGTTTTTAATAAAACCATATTATGGGTAGTAGGTGTGTTTATTATCGTGATTTGTCTTGTGACAATTTGGGTGATATAAGTTGCTTCAATGTGCCACATGTGCTTCATTATTGCGATTCGTTCTACCAAATAACAGTTTGTTTATCGTAATTTTCGGCTTAGTAGTTACGATAATTTATAGTTTTTCAATTAATAACATTTTGTGGACGTGACAGTGGTCCGACTACGACCGCTGCGACGGAAGAAGAATCAAATTGCGTACCTGAGCATTCAGAGAAAAATCATAGCTGAAAAAGTTGCTCTCATTTATATATTGTTCGATGGATTTTTGCTTCTAAATCTTAGCTGCGTATTTTTCAAAAGTGCGAAATCCTAGAAATGTTATTGCTGCTTCGCTCTGAGCCTATGCTGACTTATATTTCAACCATTTAAAGTGCGTCAACGCTTCGATTTCAATAATATAAGTATATCAGTCCATAAATACTATCATCTGGGTCTAGTTCAATTCTGAAGTCGTCGTGTTTGTCAAAATATAATTATAACAACTACTAATACACTAGTATATCCAAATTGAAGAGAGAATGCCTCCGACCTTCGCGATAACAAGAGACCTTGAACTTTACAGAAACTATAGCAGAATTCTATTCAATTGCCTTGGAAACTCTGAAAATGTAGCTTTATTGAAACTGAAATCGTTAAGTTGATAACAAAAATGGAAAATTATGTGGTAAATATGTATATGTATTGGTAAATAATTATTTTTTAATACAAAAATAACATTATCTGAAATAAAACGACTTTATTAAAATAAGCGCCACTGTTTTCGGTTTGCTCTCTATAACCAAGTAACTAATATAATACGAGTATGTACATATGTATAAGTGAAATCTATGCATGTTGTATATATGAGCTCGTGTTATCACCAATTTATTATATAATATAATGTTTTTGATGAAAAGAGCAATTCCAGAGATTGACTTGTTTAAAATTAAATTTGCATATTATTTAATTTCATATTATATGCTATATAAATGCAAATATTATATAGGATAGTTTTATATGTAGTTAATAAATTTCTTGGAATTGTTGCGTTATCTCGAGCCCTTAAGCAAACAGTTTTTAAAGTGAATTTCAAATTGTGTGATACGAAACAGTTTATCAATTGAGTGGGAGCGGCAGTGCTACTCGTTCATACGTCTTTATATTTATACTCTTGCGACTTGTAGCTACAAAGTATAATAGTTTTGTTCACAATAACGGTTGCTTGTATGTAATATATTTCTTATGGACAAAGTCACCGTCACTGCATTCGTCCATATTTTTGTCACAATAAAAAAGACCGCCGCGCTATCAGAGGGATTGAAAACCCCATTTTACTCGGCGAAGTGTCGAAAAAGAGCGTTCAGAGCTCGCATTCGTCACAGGAAGTGTGCAGAATATGCGAAGAAAACTGTGAATTATGGAGTATAGGTCTACATCGCAGTTCTGCAACGTTCCACAAAACATTAGACGGTAACTTATTGTTTTCAGAATTTTGCTTCTGCCCCCAATGGCACTGCCAGTGGGCAAGTTCACGTTTGACCTTCAAATGTTGCACGACATTGTCAATATCTAAAAGGCTTTTGAATCTAACTATTAAGCAGTCAATAAGGTTTTCCATTTCTTTGGCTTTCAGAGTACATACTTTTTATGGAAGCGGTAAGTTAAGGTTTTAATTAAAACACGTATTTTTTCACTTTAGATGATCCTGCTGGGAGTTATTCTGCCAATGCGGGCACATTTCTTTCCTAGGGTGACCGGAAATGCCGTTACAATGGCCGAATTTAATTTTTTTTTTAAATTCCAGAATTTCTTTTAAATTCTGTTTGTTTGTAAAAATAAAAATTCTAATAAAATGTTTCATTTTTATATGAGAAATAATTGTTGAAAACAGACGGTTTTTTACCCGGGGAAACCCACGTAACCTCTTCGGACTTTATAATTATTGTTTCGAAGTTGATAAATTTTTTGCTTTCGATAAACGGTGTCGTTTCCAAAATGAACCGAGTGACTTCCCTCTTCATGACTGTTGAAGTTGTTCCATTTGACTGATAAGATGAGGCTGTTACCAACATCTTCAATCTGTGATTTTTGATCAGCGTTGCTAAGAGTGAAAAGTGATAGTTCTCCCTAACTAATTTCGATAGACAATTTGAATTTTTGAATTTGAATCAATTAAATAAAATAAAGAAGTTTCATTGTGTTGTGTAAAATGGATATATCGAAAATGGATATATTTATTTGAAAAATTCTTGACAATGGTGGCATATTGTTTGATTCAAATAATTTTCTAACTTCATTTCACCCAACTTCATTTAAGAGTAAAAAATTACTTATTTTTGACCTAACCAATTGAATTCCATATTTAAGTATTCTTTAATAAGCCTCACTTGATTTTGGAAACTAATGACTATTTCATTACGAAGATAGTTATATTTTCTAAGAGAGTTCCGTAGATCGTTGGATATTTTAGAAAGCTTGATATCCATCCTCGAGTTGTTTCTTTATTATTACTTGCTTGTTATTGGTGATTAGTTTGTCAAAGTGGTTCATCATAGTCTGGACCGATTCTAGCTGATTTAGGAATCTCGGTTTCCGTCGGTCAAGTGATGATATGATTACTTGTATTGTGGCGCTAATTTGTGTGATCCCCGTTCTATATATGCAAACTCGATTTGGCGCAAATTGATGAGACGAATAATTTTGATGGCCGGCCCACTACTTTGAGGTGCATAAAGTTTTTTAGAATAACGTAAACCATGGGAGATATGGGTAGTATTGACGCAATTCTACAAATCCATTTTTAGCAATACCATATTATTAACAAAAGTAGATGGTCTTTTGGTTTCATGAAGGTACTTCACATACCATCACCAATATATAAATCATGAAATATCATCTATCATTGATATCTGGCAGCCGGGATGTCTGCACTTGTATGGCTTGTCGCCGGTGTGGGTGCGGATGTGTTGCTGCAGATGGGACAGTTGGGTGAATTTGCGCTGACAAATCTCGCAGCGGTACGGCTTTATACCCAGGTGGATGCGTGTGTGTTGCGACAGGTAGGAAGAGTTTGCGAACCTTACCTTGGAGCAATGCGTACACTTGTACGGTTTGGCCTCGCGCATGTGAATTTGTGTGTGCAGCTGCAAGTCCGCCTTTGAGCTGAAAATCTAAGAACAGAATATTGAAAGCAAACAAATTAGTTGCCAATTGTGAAAGAAAATATGCATCTATATATAATATAGCACACTTTCGATATGTTTACTAAATTTTTCTTAATTAATTAATTGATTCTTTTATCAGCTAATTTGGAATGGAGGACGGAGTCATGTGTAGAAGTTCACGCAAGTGAGGAAAGTTCTCTGATTGCCATTGGCTTGCGGCAGTCATAAACCATTCTTTTACATATGGCTCAATCAGCTCACGACTTGCGGTCTTAGAACAAGTATTCTCTGCATAGCCAAAGAACATCCGTTTGAAGGCGAGCTAAAGTGAGAAAGCAAACCATCCATTCTAAGGGTTGTGCGTTGGGTTTGGAACTCGCTATTTAAAAAACACTATCAATGAAAAAGAAACAGCAGCCTTGAACAAGTGCCAACCAAACAGAATATTCAGCATTCAATTTAGAGGCGTGAGTATCGAAGTTGACAACATATGGATCGTACCATATTCGCCATTGTTGTCTAATTCACATTCAAAATGCATGTCAATGTTGAGTATTGCAGTTTGGTGTAATCGATAAAATACGTTTGGAAGTACGTCACCAAAGGAAGCAACATGGCGATTATTGGTCTTGAAAGATACCGTCGATACGTGAACTGTAATAAAGCGCTTTGTAGGATATTTAGTTTTGCAATTCATGAACGTTTTCCGACTGTTGTGCGTCTCGCAGTTAATTTAGAGAAACTGGAACTGGAAACATCGCCAGCAACAAAATTAACATTGACGAGTTTTTTCTTAACTTTCGTCAGTGATGCGTTTGTGAGAACATTGCTCTATTCAAAAATACCTTGATATTGTACATGGAATGCATCGTCGAATAGTTACGCAGAAAGCAAGGCCAACCAGTAGATTGACATCCAGATGTCTTATCAACTAATGCATTAGGACGAATTTACACAATTCACCCGAAAAACGACGATTGTTTTTACCTTCGGTTGCTATTGATTAATGTACGCGGTTCAACTTTATTTGAGTCATTGCTTACTGTGAATGGTATATGGGAATATGTGCAAGTTTTGGAGAAGTAAGCCAGCAATTACAAATGCTGGAACACGCTAATCACTGGAATGAAAATGAAGTTCGCATACTTTTCGATATAAACCTCGATATTGTCAAAGACAATTTACATCGTCTTCGCTAAAAATTGGAAATGGTTCAATTTCGGTTGATACTTCCGGTGGTTCGATATTAATTCCATCTTCCCTTTATCAATTCACGAAGGATGAACTCATCACAAACGTTCGGCATATTCGGACATTGGCCAAATTATCATAACTACGATTCCTTAAGTTCACGCACAATGTTAGCTGCCAAAAATACCGATGTTGTTGACTTCAACTGGAAGATTCAAAGTCAAGTTCCGGGAGACTTGCGCTCATACAAATCGATCGATCGTCTTGACTATGAAGGCGACGCCGTGAATTATCCAGTGGTATTCCTAAATTCTTTGGACAGGCTTGGTATGCCACCGCATCATTTGCGTCTCAAAGTAGGATCTGTTTCCCAATCTTCATGCTCCGAAACTGTGTAATGGAACCCGACTGATTGTGACGCACCTATCGAGTACAAAGGGATAGAATGCTTGATCCTACGAATTCCTTTGAGTTCTAACGATTTGCCATTTCAGTTCAAACGTATTCCATTTTCAGTGAAAATTGAATTTGAGATGACAGTCAACAGGACCTAAAGATAGTCGCATAGTGTGAGGCATAATTTTGGAAATGCTATGTTTTTCACATGGCCGTAGCGTGCTCACGAGTTCGAAAACCATCTTTTCTGTACACCGGAACAGAAACTGAAAAATGTTGTTTATAAAGCTACGTTACATTGAAAAAAATGAAATGATAAATTTAACTTTCTTTTCATTTCAAACTACATAATTTCACGCAGGACAATGGCTGCGGGGTCAGCTAGTATGTATATATAATATTATACAAGTATATACTGTAGTTGACTTTCTCAATGAAAATGAGAGAGCGTGTTTCACTGAAGACTTGACACAGTTCCCATCTTACAAACATATAACATTGGAGTGAAATTACATCGTCTGATTGGTGATGATATGTATCTTAGTTAAACCCAGCGAACATTTTATTCCGATCCTCTGGTTTATGTTTTCAACTTTAAGGTATTTCCCTGGCTTTGATTTTTGCAGGTTGCAAGAATATATAGTGTTCGATTGCACTCGAACTTAGCAATGCCCACGGGTGCTATACCATATATAGAATAAAATATTATCCTTGGTGTTGTAGTTAGTGCACCACTGATGCCAATGACAGCTGCTCGTTAACCACGTTTTAGCTGTTTACCGAGTGTGGTTTTATCGAGCACCCTTCACAAGACAAATACTACCCAGTAATTTCCCTTTCTGGAATTTCAAACCCTATAATAATTAAAACCGTTCAGTTTTATTGGGATTTGCAGCTAAGCTGCTTTTTTCCGTCCAGCTAGCTAGAGTCGAGCTGTCGGGTCGATCGAATTCCTCTAGTATAAATCTCAATCCGTGTTTCAAAAAGCCACGAAGCTCCTGAATAATGACAGCGTCCGTCTGTCTCTAGGAAGCGAAAAATTGGCGGAAACAGCTTTGCGTGATTGAGAATAATCTGCAGGACTTTCATCATCCAAGGCCTTTTCTCCATCTTTGCGAACACAGATCCGTCGATCAGCTATAGGACAGAAGAACCTCTTATTTAGGTTAATCAGCGCTTGCCGACATAGTTCCTCAGTCCCCTCCAGCCTGATAATCCTACACTCGTTAATGGGTTCAGAATGGTGGGACCCAGATACGACCTGGAGGGCATCGTGGTAGATCCACTTCAGCTACCTCTTCTGGTCTATCGCTTCTAGCCTTTAAAATTTACCCCACCCTTTAGACAGCTTCCTTATAAAGGATGGCTGTCGGCAGCACACCTTATCAGCTTGTGGAGTCCATGGTGCAATCTGTAACTTTCAGTCCTGGCAGGTTTTTCCGCCGACCACCTGAAGAAATTAACGCCGCTACACATTTTTTGCTAAACGTTGGTGCCGCCCCTGTCCGTGTCTTCTTGTCGACGAAGGCTTCCTCCTTCTGCGACCTCCATCGCTTCAAAACAGATTGGGCACCGATCCCACTTATCTCCGCCGCTCAGAATTCTCTTAACGCACTCAATAATGCTAGTATGCTGTTCACATTCCTGTTCAACAATCTTACGTAGAGTGCTACGCTAAGATTTTCGTTGCTTAGCGGCAATTAGATTTCAGCTCTTTCGCTGCCATTACATGTTTTTCCCTTATCAATTGCCGGAGCATTCGGACAGAGGTTCCTGGTGGTGGAAATTTCGCCTCCCATCGTAATTCTGCTTTCACCGTGCTTCCACTCATTAAAGTTCTTAGAGAGCGGGGGGCCTAGTCAGGCGATTAACGACGCCGACGGGCTATCACCAAACAAATTTGGATTCAGGAAAGCAAGATATACAATCGCAGTGGTGACCCTAGGAAAAAACTGGTTAGAAAGGTCATTAGAGGGGAAAACTCGACGTCAAAAATAGAATACCTTCAACTCGCTGTGTTGGCCTAGTATACGGAGTGCGCTAAAAACCCTCTCCGTGTCTACAGATATTTACAACGTGATAGTTAGTTATGTATTTCCACGATAGCACTTTGAGCTATAATACAAACCAGGGTAATAAAAAGTATAAAATCATCGGTGGAGTACACTGATAATGGCGTGAAAGTCGCCCCTAGAGAAAAGTTTATAGGATGGAGATCGTTTAAATTAATATACAGCACTCAAATGGGACCCCCACCGATCTTTTGCTTCGTCTAGGCAGGGACGAAGACAAGGTTGTCCTTATTTTAGTGGCAACAGAGAGCAATAGGAAAAAGGTGGGAACTCTCAAAAAAGGGAGTGTTTTAGCTTAATGAAAACATTATCCGCCGACTACGCCAACAATAGCACTTAATACCATTTCAAACATAGCATGGAAGTCACTTTTTATTTAATATCCTTCTTTAATACAACGAGCAATCTTGATTAGAGTATTCGATCAATTTACCCTTTTGTCGAACTATGTCTTGGGTCACAGTAAAGTATTTCGATTTTGAGGCGTTGCATCATACATTTAAAATTGAGAGGCAGTAAAACTTGGTTCGTTGTCAAGAGTTATTGGTTTTAAAATGGGAAACATTTGTAATAGCTCTTAAACTTTTTCAACAATGCACAGTGGTTGGACTTGTATGGAGGCGCGACCATAAATATTTTCCGTTGAGATATCGTTATGAAATTTTACCCAAAAATCCAGAAAAAAATATTTTATTTTTACTAAGCCTTACTACGGTTATATATGAACTATAGGATATAGTCGTTCGATGTAGTCAATTTTTATACAATATATATATATATACATATATGTACATCGGACGACTATAAGGAGATGGTGCAAAAATACTTTCAGTTGAGTTCCAGTTAAAATGTAAATATTGGCATCCAAGATATGTACTATATTTGAATTATCTTCTGTATAAAAATTTCTCTTACAAACACGTCTTCACTTCTTCATCATTCCAAACTTGGGCTACCAAAAAATTTCCTGGTATTTCCGTCGTTGGCTCCGTCTCTTGGCTTATCAACAATTATTCCCATTTTATCGCGGAATTCCGCTTGGACTCGTTATTTTCTGTGCAGTGCATTAAGCTTTTGTTCTGCTGATCTTGCTTGCCACATTTTTGTTTCCAACTAAAATGGAATGTGCAAAAAGTACTCAAAAAAGCGTGTATAAGAATAAAGTGGTGATAAGCCGAATTCAAAATATTTTTTCTCAACATTTCATAGACGACGTATAACTTAACGCGTCGCACACTTTGCAACCTATATGGTAGATCGTAAACTATAATTTATGAATAATTTTTTATTGGAAATTTGAAATTCGGTTCGCATTAACCCTCTATCACTCAAAACTCTCGTCGTGGAAGAAGGAGAGTGGGAATTTTGTTATAGAATAATTAGAGTGTAAAGTAATTCAAAAAAACCATCCCCAAGGGATTTGCGTGTTTTTTTCGAATGACAGGTAAGCAAAAGGTAAAGAGTGCCTCAGGGCACTTATGACAGTTTATGCCAAATATATGATGTGGTATACACGACAGAGTAGATGAAAGAAGAATGAATTTTTATGGTGATAATCGAAAAAACAGTTTTTTGCGTTGGTGCAGCACAAATGAAGAGTGCATTTGGAGCAAACACACTGTGGTTGCGACTTCTTACAGAGTTTCCACCATTTTGCTTGGCTCTATATTTCCTACCGTTGACGTTACTGTTTTTCGACCGCCGACGTATGTTGATGCCAATCGTACTCATTTATTGTCTTTCCATAAGACTGTGGTTATGTCAACACCATATACTCTTCCCATATACTCACATGAATAGCCTCGTTGTTCGTCTCTTATGTCTTTTTCATTTGGAAGCTTACAGTTGGATATTCGAGGAATTTGTAAGGTGCCTAAAATAAATATGCCCCGAGCTCGCAATAATACCAACAACGGCAACGATGTATAAAAATTATCAAAATACAAAATGTGATTCCTGAAGTTTGGTATAGTTTGCGATAAACGAACAACAACGTTCGACGTGGCTCCGAGATCTGGTTGTCCTGGTAAGATCACATTGTCGCAGCACCATTATAAACCTCGAAGCGATAAGCGAATCCGCTGTATCGCATAACACGAATAATTTGACTTGTGTGGTTTGTTTGGCATGTATTGGCGTAAATGATGTTTTATTTTGGTGCCACACATTTCTTCATCGACGCACAATCGGGCTGTTTTGGTTACGGAATCGAACCGTGTGTTTAAAAAATCAGACAACGTTCTAATACGGAACAACGCATCATAACCAGGCTCTCCTTTTTTGGCTCTAGTGTTTTCATCACGAAAGGACAAATATTGTTTTATCGCCATAAACCTTGCTTTAGGCATCGTTTTTGCTATTGGTTGAAACGCATTTGAGCCCCAATAGCTTTCCAAATTGGGATAGCGATAAATGCTCATGTAAACATGAATGCCAATGTATTTGTAAATTTCTTCGCCGGATGTTATGAACTTGGAGTTGATATCGACCGGTTCGATTCTAAAGCAATCTTGTCAACCATTTTCTTAGTGAAGAAATAACGAAATATCTCCATCGGAGTTTCAAGCTCTTTGATCGAAGATGGTAGGCTTGAGTCACCACGGAAGGCAACCTCATTTACATGCAAACACATCGATCGTTTTCGCCATATAATTTTGGAAAACTCAGCCGAATCTTTGGTTATTGCTTCAATACGTATAGTAAATGGAATTTTAGATTCACAAATAAAATGAATACAGCATCTGGAAATATTACCTGTTTCGCTGAAATCTCCAGAGGAAGGCACAATAGACGGACCACTACAATCAAATTCAGGCAAAGGGGAACGGGCACGTTTTGGTGGCTTCAAACGTGGTGTTGAAGTTGATGGCCCTTCTTCTCCTGAAGCTTCTTCAACTTCTTCATTTGGTGAAGTTGAGGGAAGATCTTCCTTGATTGCACTCAAGTTCAACGAAGAATTGTCCGCTTTATTCAAAAAAGCAGATTCGTCTTCATCGATTTGGTGAACTACCTCCGATATGTACCGTTCATCTTCGGGGCTTATTTCATTAGGTTCGAAATCCAGATCATTCATATCGTCATCGCTACTAAAATCAGCTTCTTCGTCTGTTTCGGTTTCAAAAATCCATTTTCAGCTATAAAACAGTGGCAGGCACTGCAAAAAAAAACATAACAAAAACAATAAAAAGAAAACACAAATTTTCATGTAAACTGTTATAAGTGCCCTGAGGCACTCTTCCATTTTGTTTTCTCACCCGACACTTTATTTAATTTTTCACTTTCACTTGTAAGTAAAAGGTAAAAAGAACTACTTACCTTTGCAACAATAAAATTCTGAATAGAATCCGATAACAATATATATAGTATATATATTTGTTTTGAATTTTTTATACCCTGAACAGGGTATATTAACTTTGTCACGATGTTTGTAACACCCAGAAGGAAGCGTCGGAGACCCTATAAAGTATATATATATAAATGATCAGTATGTTGAGCTGAGTCGATTTAGTCATGTCCGTCTGTCTGTCCGTCCGTCCGTCCGTCTGTCTGTCTGTCTGTCTGTCTGTATATATACGAACTAGTCCCTCAGTTTTTAAGATATCCTTTTGAAATTTTGCAAACGTCATTTTCTCTTCAAGAAGCTGCTCATTTGTCGGAACGGCAGATATCGGACCACTATAACATATAGCTGCCATATAAACTGAACGATCGGAATCAAGTTCTTATATGGAAAATTTTCACATTTGACGAGATATATTCACGAAATTTGGTATAGATTCTTTTTTAAGGCAACAATGTAATCTCCGAAGAAATTGTTCCGATCGGATTACTATAGCATATAGCTTTCATACAAACTGAACACATAGTTACTAACAGAAATGCACCTGTGAAGGGTATTTAGCTTCGGTGCAACCGAAGTTAACGTTTTTTCTTGTTTTTTTGTGAAATTAATTTTAGCTTTGCACGCTAGTAAAACCAGAGAACGTATAATATAGAGAAGGTTCAGGGTGTGCCGATTGTCAAAATGTTCCTCTTTTTGGAGGGGTTGAGTTTTCTATTAGTGGATTTCACCAATATTTAACAGGAGCGTCGAAAATAGCAGAATTGAGCATTTTCAGTGAGAAAAATAATGCTAATTTTAATGTTTAGAAATGTACGCTTACAGATTCGCGTATTTACAATGCGCAAACGGCTATGGATATAATTTATGGATATTCTCCATATATTTGATAACAAAGCTATGTATGTACTTATGTATGTGCAATTTGACCTATTTAATGATAAATTCCATTAAATCTGCTGGAATTTATAATAAAGTCATATTTCCATTATTACCTAAACAAATATACATTCATATGTACGAGTATATATTGGGCATTAGAGGTTTTGATAACATTTTGAAGACCAAGCCGACGCACATATGTGCATATTCGCATATGGATGTAATTATGTGTACATATAAACAGATTTTTAAAAACCATACCCGTTGATAAATTTTTTTTTGATAAGATCCCGTTTTGATAAAATCTTGAAAGTCATATGCATATAATTCTGTGTACATGTAAACAGATTTCAAAAACCGTACGCATAAAGTTCACATATTCACATACATATGTACATATGTATGTAATTTTGTGTTCATGTAAACAAATTTGAAAGAATCTTTCGCATAATGTTTGTAAATTTGTCTACACACCAATTTGTGTGTAAATATACACACCCATTGTTTCATACAAAAACTCCGTTGCCACGGACAACAAATTGCCGAACTTCACGTTTTGTAAAAAAGTCAAACATTGTATTGTTGGTAGAAAATCCAAGCTATGCCGAAAAAAATAAACGAATGGCCGCCGATTGTCACCGCTTTCCTTGCCGCTGTACAGCTCCGCCTACAAACCAGCGTAAATATGTATGTTTGTGCGTGAGCTTCTATACATATCGACGCAGCTGCATAAAAATATTTCAGAATTACAAAATATTTTCTACATTCCTTGACAAATACAGTCAATCCCGTTTATGAGCCACAATCAAAGATGCAGATATTTGTAGTTAGTTAAAAATAAAAATATAATATGGCACATAAGCGAGTGTGGATACTTAAGCGAGTGGTACTTAAAACAATAATTTTTATGTATTAAAAAAAAAGCCCGTGAGATGCAGCATGATATAATATAGGCTGTTAAGAGTGATGAGAGAGGGATTTGATTTTCATTTAAGCGGAGTACTACTTAGCCGGGATTGACTGTACACATAAATCAGAGGAATATTGAATATTTTCTTTGAAATATGTATTTCTTGACTTGAAAATCGACAAATAAACTATGGTGGCAATTTTATTCTAGATATATATTTGCGGGGTTGTCACTTTTTTCATAAAATTTCAGAAATATATTCAATTTATGAATTTTAGCTTTTGAAATCGTCGCGAAAAGACGCTTGTTGGCAAGGCATGCTCGGGGAGATGTAACGGCATCTGCTTTTATGAATGAATCGAATATGCTTTTTGAAAATACGTTTGCGTTCATGAATGAAAATTTTGTTGTTGTGTAATTTACTATAAATTTTGACGTCGGCAATTTGCCTGCCATATTGGTTTCTGATGCTTTTTCAAACGATTTTGTTTTTGTAAATCAATATTTGTAATTTTTGCGGGTGACATATCCACATGTGAATGCATGTAAGTATGTAATGTTGTGTATGCATTGTTTGTGTGGGAATGTCATACGCACATATTTACATGTGTACTCATATTGTAAGTATGTATGATGATTTTTGAGACTTTTGTTGTTTTTGCAGAAGAATGTTTGTATTTTTTGATTTACATGCGTACGCATACATTTTTTGTGTGACAATGTCATACGCACATACAAACATATGTGTGTACGTAAATATAGAGAAGCGCGCGCTTTTTATATTACTGATAAATGATATCTTGATTTGAAATTGATTTGTAATTACATTCATATCTGCAGGATAGATGCGTATGAAAGTTTTAAATGATAAGAGGTGTGATTTACATACATAAGTATGTATATTATTATTGTAATATATTATGTTTTTAGGATATTACGATAGTATTTCATATACATATGTAAGTATATAGCATATTTATGTACATGCATACGAAATTATATAATATTATCAAAGATAAGAAATATTTAAAAAGTAGCTTTTATTTGGACATTAACTTTAAATATTACCTTGAAAATAGCATAGCGTTGATAACGTTATTATTAAATGTTATCAATTTTGCATGAATTCACAAAAATTCGCAAAATTATATTCATATCAATTGATATGATAGCATGTAAACGTATAAAAATATAAGCCAAAAGGCCAACATGCGTCTGTAAAAGCAATGTATATTTCTGAGCATAATTTTCATTGAATTCTCAGCTCTGTTCACTCATTTCTGTTAAAATTTCTCCTGACGAGCCAAAAGTGGTGAAATCCACTAATAGAAAATTCATGGCTCTTGACAGTTCACACGCTTGTCCGTAGTTGAACCTTCTCTATATTGTACGTTCTCTGATATTTGGCATAAACTGTCATAAGTGCCCTGAGGCACTCTTTACCTTTTGCTTACCTGTCATTCGAAAAAAACACGCAAATCCCTTGGGGATGGTTTTTTTGAATTACTTTACACTCTAATTATTCTATAACAAAATTCCCACTCTCCTTCTTCCACGATGAGAGTTTTGAGTGATAGAGGGTTAATGCGAACCGAATTTCAAATTTCCAATAAAAAATTATTCATAAATTATAGTTTACAATCTACCATATAGGTTGCAAAGTGTGCGACGCGTTAAGTTATACGTCGTCTATGAAATGTTGAGAAAAAATATTTTGAATTCGGCTTATCACCACTTTATTCTTATACACGCTTTTTTGAGTACTTTTTGCACATTCCATTTTAGTTGGAAACAAAAATGTGGCAAGCAAGATCAGCAGAACAAAAGCTTAATGCACTGCACAGAAAATAACGAGTCCAAGTGGAATTCCGTGATAAAATGGGAATAATTGTTGATAAGCCAAGAGACGGAGGGGAAACAGATCCTACTTTGAGACGCAAATGATGTGGTGGCATACCAAGCCTGTCCAAAGAATTTAGGAATACCACTGGATAATTCACGGCGTCGTCTTCATAGTCAAGACGATCGATCGATTTGTATGAGCGCAAGTCTCCCGGAACTTGACTTTGAATCTTCCAGTTGAAGTCAACAACATCAGTATTTTTGGCAGCTAACATTGTGTGTGCACTTAAGGAATCGTAGTTATGATAATTTGGCCAATGTCCGAACATTTGTGATGAGTTCATCCTTCGTGAATTGATAAAGGGAAGATGGAATTAATATCGAACCACCGGAAGTATCAACCGAAATTGAACCATTTCCAGTTTTTAGCGAAGACGATGTAAACTGTCTTTGACAATATCGAGGTTTATATCGAAAAGTATGCGAACTTCATTTTCATTCCAGTGATTAGCGTGTTCCAGCATTTGTAATTGCTGGCTTACTTCTCCAAAACTTGCACATATTCCCATATACCATTCACAGTAAGCAATGACTCAAATAAAGTTGAACCGCGTACATTAATCAATAGCAACCGAAGGTAAAAACAATCGTCGTTTTTCGGGTGAATTGTGTAAATTCGTCCTAATGCATTAGTTGATAAGACACTTGGATGTCAATCTACCGTTTGGCCTTGCTTTCTGCTTAACTATTCGACGATGCATTCCATGTACAATATCAAGGTATTTTCGAATAGAGCAATGTTCTCACAAACACAGCACTGACGAAAGTTAAGAAAAAACTCGTCAATGTTAATTTTGTTGCTGGCGATGTTTCCAGTGGCTATACTGTATTCTCTGGCATGAAATGCAGTTTTTGGCCATTCTCCAAATTAACTGCGAGACGCACAACAGTCGGAAAACGTTCATGAATTGCAAAAGTAAATATCCTACAAAGCGCTTTATTGCAGTTCACGTATCGACGGTATCCTTCAAGACCAATAACCGCCATGTTGCTTCCTTTGATGACGTACTTACAAACGTTTTTTATCGGTTGCACCAAACTGCAATACTCAACATTGCCATGAATTTTGAATGTGAATTAGACAACAGTGGCGAATATGGTACGATCCATATGTTGTCAACTTCGATACTCACGCCTCTAAAGTGACTGCTGAATATTCTGCGATGGTCGTCTGGTGGGCGACGCCGATAGAGTGGACATCCATCATTTCTAGTTTGTGTTTTGGAAAGAAAAGCATGTGGATACTGTTTCGTGCATTTATTGTCAGACATACAATCCGAAGTGGAATTGTGGTGTCCGCAAGGTCCATGAACCATATTGGTTTTCATCACTTCGTATAATAATGGATCTTTCTCTGCATCAGGAATTTCCGCATGACTGAATGATTTCATCAATTTGATCTAGTGTAACCACCATCCACCATCCACAATCCAAAGAAGAATGTGTGTGAGCGGCAAACCTCCCTTTTGCCGCTCAACAGAGTACATCTAGCATCTAACAGCACCATATATGCGTTGCTTCAAGATAATGTCCATCGGAGCTGTTTTGAAAAGTCTTGCTATAACATCGTGGCGATCGCTTTCTGATTGATCGCGACCCATAATACCGCACGTATGTCATCGCATTCTGGGAGTACTCGTTCATGTGGCTTGGGCTGCTAATGTATGTTGATGCCAAAAAGTACGCCGACCGAAATAAGCGCGACCTCTTCATGGCATCGTGACAAATTTAAAGCTGTAATTGATCACTTTGTGTGAAAAACACATAACATTTTCACGGAATAATTTTCAAAAATTTTTGAAGCAAACGCCAAATTTGAAAGATTTAAATAATTGAAAAACAAAACAAAAAAATTGAATAAAAACATTTGTATGGAAAAAATTAACTTTTTGGAATTTTTCAATTTTCTGACTTTTCCTCATGAAAGACATACAGGTTCTCTATTTCTAAACCTTTCCCGATCCATGACGAACAACCTCTTAAAATTTCATCAATATTGGTTCAGCCGTTCTCTTAGCGTTACTAACGAACAAACATTCATTCGTTTGTATGGGAAAAAGAAAAGGGCTGTTTTCAGGGGTTTTCCGGCAATTATTCGAATTTTTTTCTCCGCAGAAACCATCCCTGAACCTCAACGAACATTATAAAAAAAGAATCATCAAATTTCGTTCAGTCGTATGAAAGTTATGAGCGTACATATGTAAGTACATTTTGGCGATTCATTTTTATTTATATTGTTACAAAAGTAGTATTAAGTTGTATTTGTATTGCTATATGCATCCCTTATTATGAACAATAGCTGTAGGTATATGGGATATCATTTGTCTTGTTGTAGACATCTGGCGCCGCAGTTGTCTGCTTAAACAATTGCTGAGTCTGGCGCCGCGGCTGTCTGCTTAGCTGCATTTGGCGCCGTATAGCATTATGTTAGCGAGGAGTGCGTGGCTATATAAGCCGTGGCAGCGCCAACGTAATCAATCAGTGCTAAGAGAAAACTGTTATAGTGTAGACGAGTTGTAAAATAAAGAGTTGTTGAATTGAATTAAACAGTTTTTGGTTTTATTCGTCAATCCAGAGATACGAACCCAGCAAAGTAAACTAGCAAGCAGTAAAATCGTAACAATATAGATAGAAGTATAGGTACTTGGGTTCAAATATTCGGTAACTAGGTACCGGCTTGAACAGTTTTTGTTATACATATGTTAATTGCTTCTTGATTTCTACACTGGGAAGGAAATAATCAGATGAAATTTAAATTTGTGTTATTTGGGAAGTAGGCGTGGTTTCAGTCCGATTTCGCTCATTTTCGCACGGTTACGTAGCAATGAGAGCCGTTCTTAAGGAGGGAGCCTGCTTTAGAGGCTTCAAAAAATCGAGTTTTTTGAGGGTTTGTTTTGGAAGGGAAAGAAATAATTGATTAAAGCGAAATTTCTAGGGTTTATAGTTATATATTTAAACATCTTCCGAAAATTTTTTTGGATACAAAATCTTTGATTATTTTCCTTTGGGAAGCAATTGCCCTATGCATCTCGCATGTGTATATGTCGGACGGCGGGCAGGATGCAGGTCGCAATTTCTATCGGAAACGAAAACATCGAAGAGATTTATATTTGTTAATAACGTATCTTCTAGTGAAACTAAGAAAATTAGAAAAAAAAATTGAAAAATTCTACAATTTTTTAAACCTGAAAAACCTAAAAAACTTTAATTTATGTTGTTTAAAATATGTTCAAGCTCTACTTTTCTTAGTTTTTTTTAGTTTAAATAGCAAATAATTTAAAGCCGAAGATTCCTTACGATGTTTAATTTTTGTTTCTATCCTGCCCGCTAATTAAGAAAAATCGTAAAAATGAAAAACCGAGAAATCGCGCGTTAAATTTTCGCTTTCTGTTCAAGTGCTTATAACGGGTGGGTTATCTAACGTTTTAAATTTGAATTATCTATATTTCGACATTGGAAACGTTCAGTAAAAAGTCTTAAATTTACGAAGTGGTCGCTATTCACTATTCTATAGTTCGTAGATTGGGCAGAAGATCGTTTGACCGAGGATGGTCAATATTACCGAAAAAGCATCTTTTCGCACGAGGCTCATTTCCACCTCGATGCAGAGAACGTTTAATATAGAGAAGGTTCACGGCGCGAATAACGTAAAAATATTTTTGGCTAACTCGGCAGAGATGGAAGAGTCTCACCACAGACAAATTATGAGCGAGTTTCACCACATTTAACAGCGATTGAGGGGTTGTTAGAGTGTATGAGAAATAACATGTAAATGTAAATAAGAGAGCCAATGCAGGGCAATATACTCGTACATACATGCGTATTTACATATTTGCGGGTGATTTTTGGTTGGCGGAAAAGTTCCTGTATGCTACATATGACTTTTTCTAAAGCTAACGTATATGTACATACATATATGTATGTTTTACGGGAAAATTGCGCCAAAATGAAAGATAAAGAGGGGATTCTGCTTTCTGATTGGGAAAGTTTTTGTATACTATATACAAGTAGTTAGATTTTTTCTAAGTCTAATATACATCTGGAAGCACAACTGCGAATGCAGCACCTTCTCCGTGGCAGTCGACCCGTCCACAAATGTGGAGGTGCTTCTTCGTATCCTAATTACATACAGAAAAAAATGTATATCTATTTATATATTATTCATACTACTGTTATGTTATACATATATATACTTATATACATAGTATGTGTACACGCAAAATAATAGGATATATTATACTTATTACTACAAAAAATATTTTGGCAGATTTTATTGTTAGTAATGTGTAAATATTTGGTTGATAATATTGACACATCCTAATACTGCCCACTACACCTAGAAACATTCAAACGTACTCTGCACAATGCGCAACACACACACACTTCACTTGACTTCGCTCTGCCCGCGCATCGCTCATCGCATACTTATTTAAAATATGTGCATATTTATGTATGTATGTATGTACTTTTTGCAAAAAATAAAATATTTGTATAATACATGCACAAAGTACTCACCAAGATTAAGGGTGGGCACAGCTCATATGCCTTCAATTTCTTCACACCTACTGCACTTCGTTCGAAGTGCTTAATGCAAACAAATGCATTGTAGGTGGGTATATTCTGCGTTGGTGGGATCCGTAAATTTTTCACCCACTTCTGCAACTCCTCCTGCTTCCTAGGGAATAAAAAGAATCTCCCGGCAGATTCTGATGTGCACTCCCGAACGCGACACTTTTTTAAACTTTTGTTGCTCATTTTTTTAATTAAAACTATTTAAAAATCGTACAAAATCAAATTGGCGATCTTTCCGCGACAAAATTCATTTAGAACTAAAATTCCGTTGACGATTTCTTCTTCAACTTTCATTTTTGGCGCAATTTCCCCAGTAAAATATATATTATTATATATTATATATATGTATATACTATATGTATGTATATTAGACTTAGAAAAAATCTAACTACAGTGGTGCTCCAGTATAACGAACGCCGATATAACGCATGTTCAATATAACGAACGCTGTTTTTCAATACATTGATGACTCTATATAACGAAAGCTGGAAATTGGATGAACTCGATATTACGAATATATGGCGTTTGTATTTGGTTTTGGTTGTATTACGAGTACAACAAAAAACAATGCAGGCAGTTAAATAGTTAGTTCTTGTTATTATTGAGCTATTTTTTTTAAAGAATTCTATTTATTTTTCTATGCACGCTTCATTGCGCGAAATATCAGTTGTGAGTTTTTATCATAGATAACGGGTGATTCAAGTAGAAGCCGTTTTGGCAGATCAAGCGTGGGTTGTTGTTTGGCATTTCATCATAGAAAGACTGGACAACGTTTACAAATTGTTCAACTTTATTACGAAAATACACGTTCTGTAAGTAGTGATGAGCGATATTTCACTACCGGTGATTTTTTCACTGTGGTTGAAAAATCGCAAATCGAAACTGCGATCACTTTTTATAAATAGCAGTTCGCTTCTATGATCGAATCGCAGTTTGAAACTGTGATCGCAGTTCGAACCTGTGATTTGCGATCGCAATTCGAAACTGTGATCGCAGTTCGAACCTGTGATTTGCGATCGCAGTTCGAACCTGTGAATTACGATCACAATAGCAAATAGCAGAAAAGTAACAACTTTCTTCAGGGTATTGTATATATCGTATATGCTATTTTTCGTCATAGCGGTTTGAAATTTTGAGTGTAACGTTCTTATAATTTTTAATAATGGCAGGAAATGTATCAAGGAAAAGAAGTGAAGTGTGATGTTTGAAGTGGTAGATGAAATATAATCAAAATGGAATATTTTAATTTGTTTTAATAAAATTTTTAATTTTACTTATTGTTAAAACCAAATTTGAAAGCTTTTTGTGATGAAAACAAGAATTGTAACTAATTAATTTCAGAAAAAATGATGGAATAAAAAAATTACGCGTTTTTAATATTTTCCCAAAGATTAGGAAACTCGCGTTAATTATTTGGTCTTGAAAATATTAAAAGCGGGTATACTAAACAAACAAATTATCAACCACACTAATGGTAATTCCTTCTAAGAAATGTGTGAAACCATCATACCAACATATAAATGAACTATGAATACGCTCTAAGTGTCAGGTAGCCGAACCACTCCAACACTTGCGAAAATGTAGTGAAAAGAAAGGCGGAAAAACTTGACTCGAGTTACAGGAGCCAAAAGACAATTTGCCGCCAATAACGACAAAATGTTTCCGTCGTTCCCACGACAGTCGGGTCTACGTAAGTGGAACAGACCCGGACTTTTATTCGGCCAAACAGTGTCAAATTGGCAGAATCTGCCGCTACAACAACAACAACAACGGCTTTTGAACGTCGACTTAGTTGCGATCGCAATAGCAATATAAAATCACAGTGATTTAAAAATAGCAATCACTGAAATCACAGATATCGAAAAATCACAATATCGCTCATCTCTAGTAGACATACAGCCATGGACACATAAATAGCACACATCTGAATCCCATATTAATTCTAATTTTTTTTAATCCTAAAGTAGCTGGACAATAAAAATTTGGTATGTATCTACTTGTCACTGTTATGAGGCTCATTTCCCTGCATAAAAATACTGTTTATTTTCTATTAAATTTTGTACGCGACAATTTTATTGCGTATAGTGTTGATTTGAGGTGGACACATAACTAGCACATTTTTAAGTTCGTACTTTTTTTTTAATTTTGTGTGAGGTTCTCGCATATTTTTAATTTAATCTGCGAATATATAATTATTTCATCGATATTTCGTTAAAATGAGAAGGAAAAAAACATTCCACGACGGAAAAGGGAGTCCTTATATCCAATATGAGCAAAAAAGGAAAAGATCCTGTCAAAATTGCTAAAATAAAATACTGCTCTCCAAAAATGTTATAAAATGCTCTTTATGCAACAAAACAGATCCACCTTGTGTCAATAAAAAGATACCAAGAAAACCAGAACCACGTAAAACCGATATTAGTGTTGACAAATACATAGTACCGAAGAGCAAAGCGGATCCTTTTAAGTCAACCAGAGAAATTATGATCGAAATTAGTGACGAATATGGTGTGGATGTGTCGAGAAAGCTTGTAGGAAGACGACTCAACTTATCTCAACTTTTTGGACAAATTACCAGCAAGAAACCACTCCTGTCAAAACGCCACATCAAAATTTGACTGGCATTTGGAAAGGCCCACGGAGACAAACCAGCACAATTTTGGAAGAACGTGTTTTTGAGCGACAAAACCAAGATAAATAGGAAGGTTCAAGTTGGAAAATCATTTTTACGTCGTCCACAAGGTCAATCCCTTAAACCTGGGTATACCAAAAAAACTATTAAGCACGGTGGTGGAAGTGCCATAACTACTAAATTAGGATATAAAACTGTAATTTGGCACAGGGGATCGCAAGGGCACCTGTGTGTAAAAAATTTTGAAAAAGTGGGTGTGGCCACCCTCTATAATATGTTTAATCTACATATCTCCTAAACCACCAAATACCACTATAAGCTACAACAACCAAATTTCCCAAATTTGATTCATTCTTTTTCCAGTATACAAATTGAGAAGTAATTAATATAACGGAAATAAATGCAAGACATGCTATAATCGAAGAGTTCGCACCAAAAATATTTTGCAAGCCTGGAAAAATGAGCATTGCAGCAGACGCCTTATCAAAGTAATTATTAGACAATTTAACTGACGAGTCCTCAAAAAGGACGAAACATCGTTGGATAGCCCCGCTGGGAAAACACGATGAGTCTGCAGCTGCTGCTTTGCCGAGTTTAGTCATACAAAGCAGATATTGAAAAGGTTTTATCGCTTTTAAAAGACACTGCAATAACGAAACACCAAAACTAGCTTATTCGTGAATTCATAAATAATGAAGTTTCGTGCAATATATTGCATGTATATGAAAAAATTCTAGACAACACAGTCTTCATGGCACGGAGAACTCATTAACATTAATTGGAAAATGGGGTTTTGGTAGCAGTACTGGGCACAGTGAATACAAGCAAAAGTTTTCCACCTGTAATGACGATTACATATGTCCATTTGCAACATCGTACGTCCCACTTCAGCTTACAGCTGAAAGTAACTCCAAAATAATTTGGAAAAGTCCCAGACCTTCATATACACGCTATCATAGGTCTGGTAGAATTCAATTTAAAAAGAAGACCGTCACACGATTAGGAAGAATTGTACTTTAAAAAATAAAATAGAGAACGTAATGCGAACCGAATTTCAAATTCCCAATAAAACATTATTCATAAATAATATATATACATATCTATACGTCGTCTATGAAATATTTTATATCGTATGCGATGCGAAACCCACCGAAATGAATGATTTAGAAAAATGTTTTATAAAAAAATTAAAAAAATAAAATTATTTTGAATTCGGCTTATCAGCACTTTATTCTTACACACGCTTTTTGAGTACTTTTTGCACATTTCATTTTAGTTGGAAACAAAAATGTGGCAAGCAAGATCAGCAGAACAAAAGCTTAATGCACTGCAAAGAAAACAACGAGTCCAAGCGGAATTCCGCGATAAAATGGGAATAATTGTTGATAAGCCAAGAGACGGAGGCAACGACGGAAATATCAGGAAATTTTTTGGTAACCCAAGTTTGGTATCTTCGTTTGTAAGAGAGAAGAGTTACGCTTTCAAAAATTTATACAGAAAATAATTTAAATATAGTAGATATCTTGGATACCAATAATGAAATTTTAGCACTTGCGCACCATCGCACCATTTCATAACGATGTACAAGGCTTTCCAAAGTAAACAGGATTTAAAAAAAACAGAACAAATGGTTTTTTCGGCAAAATCAATTTATTTTATTCAAAATAGTCTCCTTCTGCTTCAATACAGTTTTTTGCATGGTCCAGAAACATGTCGAACGAGTGTTTTAGCTCGTTGGCTGGTATGGTCACCAGTATGCCGGTGCAAACCTTTTGAATGGCCTCTACATTTGCATAACGCTTTCCTTTCATGGTTAAATGCATTTTTCTGAAACGAAAGAAATCGCATGGTGCCATATCAGGTGACTACGTGGAGTGGTTATGGTTAAAATGTGATTTTTGATTAATCCATCGAATGTTAGACTCTGAGCAATTTTTTTTCGTCAGTCAATTTGTGCGGAACAAACCGTGTACTCACCTTTCGTAAGCCCAAATGTTCGGTCAAAATGCGATAAATCGATTTTTTGGAGATGTTCAATTTCATTTCCATGAATTTCAATGATGATTTCGGCTGATTTTTGATGAATTCACGCACAGTTTCGATCTAATTTTCGGTGATTGGCCGACATTTTGATCGTCACTCGTGCGCTCTGCTACGGGACTGGCAATCATTGCCATAAACTTGTTTCGTCAATTGAAACGTTTTGATAAAAGTTCTACCAATTTTAAAACAATATTTAATGTTGGCGCTTTGTTCGAACAAACATCCTGACACTTACATAAAACGCAATAACTTGACTTCCGATCAATGAAATGTCATGAAATTCTCACTGGACATTCGATAAAGATAGCAGATTCTAACGCGCCAGTCTACATATAGATGACGTCAGCAGGGGGCGCTAGATTCAAAAAGTTCCTGTTTACTTTGGAACGCACCTTGTATTAATGGCCGCGCCTCCTTCAAATATTGCAAACCTTTCCCATTGTAAAACACATAACTTTTGACAAGAAACTAAGTTTTACTGTGACCCCAAACATACATACATATGTAGTTCAACAAACGGGTAAATTGAACGAG
The DNA here is from genome assembly GCF_023373825.1 of Bactrocera dorsalis. NCBI lineage: Eukaryota > Metazoa > Arthropoda > Insecta > Diptera > Tephritidae > Bactrocera > Bactrocera dorsalis. The sequence goes on from NC_064304.1 coordinate 84,862,473, forward strand.
TACTTTCAACTCTAATCGAGATAGATAGATGTATTAAAGAAGAATATTCAATAATATTTTAAGACATAAATTTCAAACCAGCAGATGTATTCCATACTAAAATTAATCATGAAATTTTGCCACATACCTTAAAAGAAGCACCGCTAACATTCCACAATGAATGCATAAATGAAAAATAATTTCACCAAGGGAACAAAATAAAATCTAGGTATGAAAGAATTCCTACGATTGCGGTATGATGAACTTTGCTTACGGTAAGTAGTTCAGCAGATCTCTGGAGCATACTCTTAATGCGCAAATGGTATATGTGGAAAATAGGCCACGCCGATACAATTTAATCTTGAGGGATTTCTCCCATATCTGGGCGTTGAATAGAGAAACTGACTTTAATACTCCGGCTAGCTAGGGTATTGAGCATTAACCGGGTTAGAGTTTTTCATACTTCTGCAACTTTTTCACACGTATGTATAAGCAACGTGGTCTTTAAACGACATTCTTGCATCAAGAACAATTCCCAAATATTTGATGGCAGGGAAAGTGGTTTTCCATTCAGAAATAAGTACGTCTTCTGTCTTGCTCTCCACTTAGTCCCTTAGTTTCGAGCCAGACGCTTCTTTGCGATATTGTTGTGTTGGTTATCGTAACGATAGCCTCTATGTGTTTGGCTATTACCATTACTGCAATGTCATCTGCAAACCCAATGATATGAAAGTTTTTCGGCACTTTGAGTCGAAGTACTCCATTATATGTATATTGTACTCGTATTCCAGTGTAGAGTGTAGTGTCCCTGTGACACTCCGCTGGTGATTTTGTATTTTTTACCCTGGTTTGTATTATAGCTCAAAGTGCTATCGTGGAAATACATAACTAACTATCAGGTTGTAAATGTCTGTAGGCACGGAGAAGTTTTTTAGCGCACTCCGTATATTAGGCCAACACACCGAGTTGAAGGTATTATATTTTTGACGTCGAGCGAGGGGGGCGAAATTTCCATCACCAAGAACCTCTGTCCGAATGCTCCGGCAATTGCTAAGGGTTTCGGACAAATATGTAATGGCAGCGAAAGAGCTGAAATCTGATTGCCGCTTAGATCTTGGCGTAGCACTCTACGTAAGATTATTGAACAGGAATGTGAACAGCATGCTAGCATTCTTGAGTGCGTTAAGAGAATTCTGAGCGGCGGAGATGAAAGCAGAGTGGCATCGGTGCCCAATCTGCTTTGAAGCGATAGAGGTCGCAGAAGGAGGAAGTCTTTGTCAATAAGAAGACATGGATAGGAGCCGGCACCAACGTTTAGGGAAAAGAGTGTGGCGGCGTTATTTTCTTCAGGTGGTCGGCGGAAAAACCTGCCAGGACCGAAAGTTACAGATTGCACCATGGACTTCACAAGCTGCCGACAGCCATCCTTTATAAGGAAGCTGTCTCAAGGGTGGGGTAAATTTGAAAGGCTAGAAGCGATAGACCAGAAGCGGTAGCTGAAGTGGATCTACCACGATGCCCTCGAGGTAGTGTCTGGTTCCCACGATTCTGAACCCATTAACGAGTGTAGGATTATCAGGCTGGAGGGGACTGAGGAACTATATCGGCAAGCGCTGATTAACCTAAATAAGAAGTTCTTCAGTCCTCTTAGGCGCACCAAAAAAACCATAAGCTAAGGCTTATAAAACAGGAAATGGAAATCGACCCCATTTTTCCGGATCCGGTAAATGCTGTAGGCGGATAGTCGATCGACGGATCTGTGTTCAGTCTTGCTCATCGCAAATAGGATGGTGGAGGGATTGATGCTGGCTTTCATTGGCATCAGTGGTGCACTACCTACAACACCAACGATGATAGTGAATTCTATATATGGTACAACATTGCCGGTAGAAGCATTTCTGAGCGGGTGCTATCCGAATCCGGGAAAATGTCACACTAAGTGTTCCAGAGAGGGACATTCCGACTTAGATTGCATCTCTGAGAACATAGACTACTGCGCCACGGAACCTATGTCTAGCGGCATTTTCTTCGCGTACATACCTCCGATAGGTATGCGGGATAGTCGGAGTCGTTGGTGAAAAGAAGGACAGCAGTTACCCTTTTCACGGATCAACCACTGAAGTGTTATCCAATTAGAAATAGCAGCCATCAAAATTGCAGCCGATGAACTACTCCGAAGTGCAGCTTCTTTCTGCTGCTAATAAGGTGGCACACTTACCATATGTATAAGACACTGTTTATGCAGAGCTATATCCGTATAAATTTTCGCAGTGTAACAACGGAAAAAGAGGGCTACTGCCTGGCATTTGACAACCTATGGTAATGAGAGACGACTTTAGCTTTAGTTGTGGCATTTTCAGTATGTGGTCATCTCGGTGGAAATGACTGTGGAGTGTGCGTTCGTCCATATGAGAAAATACGGTTTTATGCATCTTGCTTTTGTTTTTTGTTTACACTATCGGCGATCAGAAAGAGCTTCAAGCAGCCTAGCTTTTGAATTTGGCAGTAAAATCTATCTAGTAGGCTTTTTTTTTAATTAATTTAATTAAACTGAGGTGTTGAAAAATTTTAGTTCAACTGGAGCTATAGGAAATGTTGGTAGGCAGAAAAGTATGTCTCATCCATCTCTCATTGGGGTAGATGTTATTGCCTCTCCTCTCTCGGGAGGCGATTTTTAGTTCTCGCAATTAACTTAGAACGGGCGGTTATGTTCAAAATTCTCACGATATTATTCTAGGTATGGGTGAATGTATTATTCTAGATATGAAAGTAACAATGATATTGTGTTGATACAATCATACATACAGTGCCTAACAAAAGTATGCGGAAATTATATATTTTGTAGTAAAATAAACCAAAAACATTTTTGAAGTGAAAAAATGTATGTATGTATTTTTGAAACTTTATTATTATTTCAAATAATGTTTGAATTGTAACTACTTACTAGCTCCTCCAAATATACTATTACGGAGGAGTTCGCTGAAGTTGGGCAGCGATCAGGAAGGTCGGGAAAGCAACGAAGTCGTGATAAAGCCGTTATTACGAGAAAAATTAAAGAAATTCAACGTACTTCAGTTCCAAGAATTAATTAAAGGCTCACTCCGTATGCTGAACTACCTGCCAGCGAAAAAACTGTAAGTAGGACGTTTGGAACTGCTGTTTAACATATTTGGATCTAATTGTGGCAACTAAGTTATTCGAAAATAAGTAAGGAAGGGCAAAGGTTGAGTGCAATCGAACATTACATACTCTTGCAACTTGCAAATTCAAAGCTAGGGAAATATCTTAAGGTTCTAAACATTAATCAGATGATCGGAATAATGAAACACGCTCTCTCATTTTCATTGAGAAATTCAACTACAGTATACATATACTTGTATAATATTATACATATAAGTATAGGTACTTGGGTTCACATATTCGGTACCCAGGTACCGACTTGAGCAGTTTTTGTTATATGTTAATTGCTTCTAGATTTCTACACTGGGAAGGAAATAATCAGATGGAATTTAAAATTGTGTCATTTGGGAAGTAGGCGTGGTTTCAGCCCGATTTCGCTCATTATTGCACGGTTAATTAGCAATGAGAGAAAAATGTCAAGTAGCATTTCAAATTAAAACTTAATTTTTGAGTTTAGATAAAAGTAAAAACTACATTACAGTTATTAAACAATATATTTTATTAATTATAAATCTTTCTTATATCAATTTCTTTTTTGAAGTTAGTTTTCCGTTCACTTTTGTGAGGCACTGTACATAAATAAATATTTGTTTGAAATTTGATATGCGTTTCCTTTTCGAAATTTTATAAGAGATTCTTAGTAATATTTTCGCACGTAGTAGCAATATTTCTGATATAAATACTCACTTGACCGAGCATTTGCTTTCACAGTTGTGTACTCTACTTTCGCTGCAGTACACGGTAGTCGGAAAGCCGCTTAAGCAAACGTGTTAATCAGTACTAAATATAAATTGTATTACCATGTGGAAAGTTAAATTCTTCTTAATAATATTAGTTTTATTTGTGAACTGCAAACGAGCTTATGGTGATGAAGGTAAAATAATATTGCCGATAAAAAGGGATGCCACAAATATTAAGAAATGAAAAATGTAGTATTAGAAACTTGCTGAAAATAATTTATACTATAATTTTGGTTCCGTAAAAATTAATAAACTAACTAAAAATGCCAGTTATTCGCTTTTACAGTATGAGCTCATGTTTTAGTGCAAGCAGTTAAAGAATAGGTGCCGAAAAATTTGTGAGCGTGGTTATGAATCGTTTTAGTCCATAACAACTGGTCATCGGCCGTGCGGTTTTGAGCATAAACTTCGTAATATTTGTCAGGTTATGGATAATATTAATTGTTTTTATTTTGTGTATGTGTGCTAATTTTCATCAAGGCACACAACTGTTGCCGAGAAAAAATGCTTCAAATATCTCCATCAACGAGTCTGGGAGCGATTCCTCAGTTTGGTGTTGCAAATTATGCTTTATTGCTTTAGAAGATTATGTTTTGAAGATGATTTTGGGCAGGTGGCGGCTGCCTCAAATAAACTTCAGCCGAGAGCCCTAACTTTCTATCACTTCTGGAAGTACTGGAACCGCACGTCGGCAAAAAGCATCTGAATATTCTAATATTCTCTTACAAGGCTGACAAACGACTTCTTATAACCTCACAATAATAGGCCAGCTTAAAATTTTGGAAGATACGCTGCAGGCCCACGACAGGGCTTTGCTAAAGTTGCCATCAATAAATTGATTGTTTTGTTGACTGTATGATGTGTAGCTGTGGTTTTGGAATCAAAAGATGTCCTCAACAATATCCTTCAATTTATGCGCAAAAAATTAATTTCCTCAATAGAAATCGTAAGAGATTTTATAATATTTTTTCAAGTAGCTCGAAGTGGGATTGTCATTTTGTCATAATAAGAAAAATAGAAAACTGTTAACCAATTACCATCATACTTGGAGAGCTTTTCTTAGAGGTTTCTAAGAATCCATTTATAAGGAAGCGATTTGATTTTTAAGAGCTTGATTTTTTTTAAAAAAAAAAAACGCATAAAATTTGCAAATCTCATCGGTTCTTTATTTGAAACGTTAGATTGGTTCATGACATTTACTTTTTGAAGATAATTTCATTTAAATGTTGACCGCGGCTGCGTCTTAGGTGGTCCATTCGGAAAGTCCAATTTTGGGCAACTTTTTCGAGCATTTCGGCCGGAATAGCCCGAATTTCTTCGGAAATGTTGTCTTCCAAAGCTGGAATAGTTGCTGGCTTATTTCTGTAGACTTTAGACTTGACGTAGCCCCACAAAAAATAGTCTAAAGGCGTTAAATCGCATTATCTTGGTGGCCAACTTACGGGTCCATTTCTTGAGATGAATTGTTGTCCGAAGTTTTCCCTCAAAATGGCCATAGAATCGCGAGCTGTGTGGCATGTAGCGCCATCTTGTTGAAACCACATGTCAACCAAGTTCAGTTCTTCCATTTTTGGCAACAAAAAGTTTTGTTAGCATCGAACGATAGCGATCGCCATTCACCGTAACGTTGCGTCCAACAGCAATCTTTGAAAAAATACGGTCCAATGATTCCACCAGCGTACAAACCACACCAAACAGTGCATTTTTCGGGATGCATGGGCAGTTCTTGAACGGCTTCTGGTTGCTTTTCACCCCAAACGCGGCAATTTTGCTTATTTACGTAGCCATTCAACCAGAAATGAGCCTCATCGCTGAAACAAAATTTTGTCGATAAAACACATTTCGAACCGAACACTGATTTTGGTAATAAAATTCAATGATTTGCAAGCGTCGTTGCTCGTTAGTAAGTCTATTCATGATGAAATGTCAAAGCATACTGAGCATCTTTCTCTTTGACACCATGTCTGAAATCCCACGTGATCTGTCAAATACTAATGCATGAAAATCCTTAACCTCAAAAAAATCACCCGTTATAAGAGTACCAAGCGAACAAATATTTGATTTTTTTACGCATCCTATTGTATATAATATGTAAGCCACGTATATATAGTATATAAAAAGTATTCCTGCTAAGTGAAGATCAAGCAAGCTATACCCAGTGGATACATACTATATAATCGTACAAACTTGCGATACATAAGTATGTAGCTGGATACATACCATACAGTCGTAGAAACATGCGTTCGTTCTCACAGACGCGAAACGGCCGAACAGCAAATTCATTTCATACTTGTACTACATATGTACATGCACATACATACATAAGTACTTAGCTCAGTAGTTACTGGGGACTGTGGTTGTGGTGCTCAGTACAAGATCGGTTGTAAGCAAACGATAACGAGTTTAAGGAACTTTATAAAGTTATAGTTAAAAAACTAAAAAAAAAACACTTCAAACTAAAACGTGAAAAATATTTTTTAATGTGAATAATGTAGTAAACTCGATATTATCGAAAAATGTGACACAAAGCATCCCAAATATATATACTCATGTGAAGCTAATAAATGCGTTATAAAAAAAAAAAAGAAAAAGCGTTTAAGTGATGCAGTCCATGCTCTCACGAAGCTCGGAATCCTCTCAGATAACGAATCCTGCGCTGTGCTTAAATTTGTGTGGATCCTCCTATAACTTGGTGAAACATCAAATACGACGCTCAAAGAACAGTTTACGTAAACTTTTGCATCGCTGCACTAATATTGCGATCCCGTTGTTTTGCTCAGCAGATATTTATACTGTTACATTTTTGCGTCGAATATGATGCCTTGTTATACTGCCGTAGTGGTTGAGACTCGCATGTCGCCTTTATTAAAGTTTACAACAGCCTTTCTGTCCAGTTAATAGAGTTGCCCGATTAATAGAGCGTCCACTTAATAGAGCTTTGACTGTATTTTTTATTTATGGATTATTTTTACTAGCCTGTCTTCAAAGTTGTTTCGAACCGGATACAGTGTGCTAAATTATCTAAAAATCGGTTCAGTAGTTTAGGAGTTCATCGCGGACAAACAACGTGATACGTAATTTTTACATATGGGTAATTCCATCAATTGGCGACATGGTTATGTACCCGTGGCTTTCCGATAAAAATATTTTTAAAATCTAAAAAAAATTTCAAAATCCCAAAAAAAACATTAAAAAAAAACAGTTTTTTGTGCTTTTTCACCAACTTTTTTTCAAAATTGATTTTACCATTCGATTCCTCGTTCAATTTTACATAAGAATCAGTGTTTAAAAATATGGGACATTGATCCCATGAACAGCAAAAAAAAATGCTAAGTTGTCATTATACGGCGCAGGCTATTAACTCCTAAAGCTATACTTGTCACGCAGGAAAAAAGCATGTGTGTGTGTGTTTTTGATTATATTTTCAAAACTTACAGAACATTTTAATTCTTGAACATGCAATGAGCTTGAAAAAGTTTTCACATTGAGGAAATTTTCTTGATCAGCTGAAGGACGGCGTGGAAACGTTGTGTGCCTTTTATCGTCAAAGCTTTTGCAAATCAATTCTCAAGAAACTGCTTTTTGTTTTCATAAATATCTCTACTCAGAAAAAAAAAACAATTTTTTTTTATTGAAGTTCGTGCCATCGCACGGACCTTTTCCATCGGCAGTCGCAGTGTCACAGTGCCATTCCGCTTGAATTCGAAGTCTTGCGATTTTTTTTTTTTTCAAATTTTCGATCACTTTCTCCTGGAACATGTATACAGAAACAGAATTATGTTTCAAACAGTCTGAAAGCCCAAACAAACAGAAATTGTTTCAAATCTCCATGTCCTTGATAAAAAAATTACTGTTGGAAATAGTGTAGCCTGATTGTTGTTCCAGTGAAAGGCCTGAGCAGCGTCTTGTACGACGAATGCCAAATCTTATACTATTTAGAAGTATTTCACCTGGACCCAAATTTTCTTTCAATTGAGTGAAATAGTAAGTTTGTTTTGAAGTAAAAGTTTTCTCAGATCTTCCATGAAGGTGTCAAGAAATTCGCCAGTTTCAATTGTCACATTTTATATCGAATTTCATCAATATCATTTTCTTCGCAGTAGAAGTCAAGTTGTTGCCGAACTTCATTGATTTGTGGGCATGAATAGCAGTATAGATTATAGCACGATTCATCTGGATTCGAGCATACACATTTTTCCAATAGGTCTTTAAATGAAGGTTTTTTTTTGGTAATCCATGAGGTCTTCTTAAAAAACTTGTTAAATTTGAATGTTATAACATAAAATACATAATCTTCCAGTTTCTTCATAACTAATCCGATTTAATCACAGTTAAAGCCAATGAGATATATTTTTTATTAATTATCATTAGATGTCTTTACAGTATTTAAAAAAAAAATATTCAAAAAAAATAAAGCCATGAAATTCATTTCAAATGCACATTTTCGTGTGATGTTAAGTCTTTGTTCATTATTTATTTATTATGAACTTGTTTATGTATCTATTCATTATTCATTTTTTCACCAATCATTCATTCATTTTTATACCCTGAACAGGGTATATTAAGCTTGTCACGATGTTTGTAACACCCAGAAGGAAAGGTCGGAGACCCTATAAAGTATATATATAAATGATTAGTATGTAGAGCTGAGTCGATTTAGCCATGTCCGTCTGTCTGTCCGTCTGTCTGTCAGTATATATACAAACTAGTCCCTCAGTTTTTAAGATATCGTTTTGAAATTTTGCAAATGTCATTTTCTCTTCAAGAAGCTGCTCATTTGTCGGAACTGCTGCCATACAAACTAAACGATCGGAATCAAGTTCTTGTATGGAAAACTTTCACATTTGACGAGATATATTCACGAAATTTGGTACAGATTATTTTTTAAGGCAACAATGTAATCTCCGGAGAAATTTTTCGGATCGGATTACTATAGCATATAGCTTTCATACAAACTGAACGATCGGAATCAAGTTCTTGTATGGAAAACTTTCACATTTGACCAGATACATTCACGAAATTTGGTATACATTATTTTTTAAGCCAATAATGTAATCTCCGGAGAAATTGTTCCGATCGGATTACTATAGCATATAGCGGCCATACAAACTGAACGATCGAAATCAAGTTCTTGTATGGAAAACTTTCAAATTTGACGAGATATATTCAAGAAATTTGGTATAGATTATGTTTTAAGCCAATAATGTAATCTCCGAAGAAATTGTTCAGATCGGATTGCTATAGCATATAGCTTTCATACAAACTGAACACATAGTTACTAACAGAAATGCACCTGTGAAGGGTATTTAGCTTCGGTGCAACCGAAGTTAACGTTTTTTCTTGTTTTATGATCATTTATTTATTCATTAATCTATTCACTTAAGTATATTCATTCATCGAATTATGATCGTGATCGTGATACTTATTTATTTAATTATTATTCTGAAAACTGTCTTAGTAGATAATACATTCTCACTATACTGATAAAGGTTCAAGAATTTGTTTCAAAAATCAAAAAAGTTCTTTAGCTTACCTTCCAACGTCAACTTCACATTTTCATGGACAGTGCACACACATATGTATGTATGTACAGTATGCGTGCCACTGCTACCTGCTAAAAACGCAGTGCTGGGGGCTAAGTAAAGCAATTTTTGAAAACCCGAAATATTCATCAAAACTAGTTTTCTGAACTGTTGTCTTTTGTCATCTTTCTGAATGATTGATTTACTGTCCCTCTTTCCAGGAAGTTGCTTTGAATTTTCTTCGCTCTCATAAAATTGAACGATCTTTTCTTCGATAGATTAGTCCAGAAATTTAGGTCCAACTTTTTTCGTTGTCCTTAAAGATGCATCGACGTAATTATCATTTTGTATTTGTTTTGCTGTTTTTATTTGCCACTTTGTTGATCCCTCAAATTCTTGACATATTTCACTGTACGACCAATCACTTGCGCTTTTCGAAATCTGTCAGCGTTGTTGTCGATTGAAACATGTTTGGTATATAAAATGATACGAAAAACTCAAATAAGACAGAGAACAATGATTTTATTGCAAAAACTTTTTATTTTATCTGCCTGTTTCTGATTGGAAAGCCGTTCTAATATTCCCAATAATTGCAAAATATTCCTGAATTATAATGTCCGGTTTCGAAGTAGGAACAACATTAAAATCGTTTTCGAATTTCTTTTTTTTACCATTTCTTGCATTTCTTCAAGCTTATTTGACGTGTAAGAAGTTCTCAGTAACCTGTAATTATCAATATATGGATTAAGAAGTATTTTTCTGTGCACAGATTTTTGAGCAGGAAAATTATCAATCGCAATCGTTATGAATTCGAATAATTTCGAACGTAGGTATGCATACAATTTTTTTGACTGGCGAAACCCTCAAAATTGTATCTATTGACTCATCGATTACGAAATTTCCATGTGTTGAACCCTGACTACTATGTAGTTTGATCCGAAGAATGTTGACTTTGAGATTGTTCTGGTGTTTGCGATTTAATTAAAGAAGGATTAGATTTTATGACTTCTTTGCGACATTTTGTGCACTGAGCTGATGATATGCACTGCTAAATTTTCATAAACGGTCATTCGGAAATGGACGTAAGTCACTTCCTGATTTAGAATCTAAAAAACGCTTTGCATGTTTTTTGCTGTTCATGGGATCAGGGTCCCATATTTTTGAACACTGATTCTTATGTAAAATTGAGCGATTAGTCGAATGGAATAGTCAATTAAAAAAAAAATGGTGGAAAAAACACAAACAACTAAGACTTTTTTACATAAAATTGTATAACTTCAAAAATCGTCGTTAAAAAATAAAATGTATTTTTTTTTGATTGATCGAAATTTTAATTGCGCGCCAAGAAACAGTGGAGCAATGATATGATATTCTAGATATAGTTTGGTCAAAAGCGGTGAACCACGGGTACAAAACCATGTCGCCAATTAATGGAATGGCCCATATAAAGATTTCAAATTTAATTTTTTTGCATTCTTTTGTAAGATCAATAAACCGGATTTAAGTTTATTTACATTTATTAATCTTTATATATATAAATCTTCTGACCGTGTGTTTGCCTTGAGATTGCTCCTAAACGGATGGGCCGATTTTTGATGAAATTTTGTCTGTACGTTCAAGGAGATTCGGGAAAGGTTTATGTTTTACAATTTGGTCCACTGGAAAATGTTTTTTAAATTATTTTTTCATTTTTAATCAATTTTTAATTTTGTAATGTTTGATCGATAGATGGCGCTACCATCGCAGTATCCAATATTCAAACCTTAAATTGGCGTAAACGTGTATGAAACAAAACGATGCCAAAGTAAAAGGCGATATCGTTGGATATATATCATTATGAGGAAAAGTGGGAAAATTGGACATTTCCAAAAAGTAATTTTTTTCAATACAAATTTTTTTAAATTTTAGTTTGTTTTGTTTTTCAATATTTTGATTTTTAAATTATTTGAATCGTTCAATTTCGGTCGCTTGCTTTTTTATTCCGGCTATTCAAAAGAAAAATTTTTGAAAGTTATTTTGTGAATGTGTGTTTCACACAAAGAGGTCAATTGCAGATTGAAATTTGTTACGAAGCCACCAAGAGGTCGACCTAATATCGGTCGGTGTTCTTTTTGCCAACAAAGTATGGCAGGCCAAGGCAAGGCAAGGCAAGAAGTACTCCCAGGATGCGGAGACATACGTTCGGAATTATAATTCGCGGTCAATCAGCAAGTGATCGTCACGATGTTACAGCACGACTTTTCCTACAACAGTTACGATGTTTGATTGTCTTTATCTTGAAGCAACGTATATGTGGTGCTGTTGGATGAGATGTACTTTGTTGAGTGGCAAAAACCTCTATTTTGCATGCACACATTCTTCTTTGGATGATGGTTACACCATAATATGATTCATGGACCTTGCGGACATTACAATCCCACTTCGGTTTGTATGTCCTGACAATAAATGCACGAAACACTATTCACTCTGCTTTTCTTTCGGAAGCACAAACTAGAAATGGTAGATATCAACTCTATCGGCGTCGCTCACCAGATAACAGAACGTTCAGCATTCAACTTAGAAGAGTGAATATCGAAGTTGACAACACATGGATCGTACTGTATTCACCATTATTGTCTAATTCACATTCAAAACTCATATCAGTGTTTAGTATTGCAGTTTGGTGAAATCGATAAAATACGTTTGGAAATACGTGACCAAAGGAAGCACAACTTTCGTCAGTGATCCATTTGCAAGGACATTCGGAAATACTTTGATATTATAATTGGGATGCATCGTCGAAGAAATAGTTACGCAGAAAGCAAGGCCAACCAGTAGATTGACATCCAGGTGTCTTATTAACTAATGCATTAGGACGAATTTACACAATCCACCCGAAAAACAACGATTGTTTCTACCTTCGGTTGCTATTGATTAAGGTACGCGGTTCAACTTTATTTGAGTCATTGTTTACTGTGAATGGTATATGGGGATATGTGAAAGTTTTGGAGAAGTAAGCCAGCAATTACAAATGCTGGAACACGTTAATCACTGGAATGAAAATGAAGTTCGCATACTTTTCGATATAAAGATTGTCAAAGACATTTTACATCGTCTTCGCTAAAAATTGGAAATGGTACAATAACGGTTGATACTTCCGGTGGTTCGATATCAATTCCATCTTCCCTTTATCAATTCACGAAAGATGAACTCATCACGAATGTTCGGACATTGGCCAAATTATCGTAACTACGATTCCTTAAGTGCACGCGCAATGTTAGCTGCCAAAAATACCGATGTTGATGACTTAAACTGGAAGATTCAAAGTCAAATTCCGGGAGACTTGCGTTCCAGTGAAATTTCTAAATTCTTTGGAGAGGCTTGGTATGCCACCGCATCCTGTGCGTCTCAAAGTTGGACCTGTCATTATTATGTTTCGCAATCTTCATGCACCGAAACTGTGTAATGAAACCCGACTGATTGTGACGCACCTATCGAATACAAGGGGGAGAATGCTTGATTCTACGAATTCCTTTGAGGTCTAACGATTTGCCATTTCAGCTCAAATGTATTCCGTTTCCAGTGAAAATTGAATTTGAGATGACGATCAACAGGATAGTCGCATAGTGGGTGACATAAATTTGAAAATGCTATGTTTTTCACACGGCCAGATATAAGTGGCGTGCACACGAGTTGGAAAACCATCTTCTCTGTACATTAACGCACCGGGACAGAAACCAAAAAATGTTGTTTATCAAGCTGCGTTACATTGAAAAATTGTAGAAAAATCTCAATTAAATGATATCAATACAATATGAATTTTCATTTCAAATTTCTTTAATTTCAAAGCATATAATTTCACGCAGGACAACGGCTGCGGATCAGCTAGTACAGTATAAATTTTTAATTTTTAGCTAAAAATATGGGGTAGAATATGAGTTAGTGTTTTTGAATACGCCGTCTCGAAAACATTGGCTCGCACTTTCTTCGCCCTTTCAGTTGATTGACTTATTTTAAACAAAAGAAAGTAATCGGGCTTTTAATCTAAAAGGTTAATAGCGCGAAAGGGGCTATTATCAAATGAATATAACACAAAATTGGACTGGACGAATTTGAAAAATGATTATAAAATAGCATATATTCTAATAAGTTTGTATTTCGGGATTTAGATAAAAACAAATATTAATCACCGAAAATTTTATTGTTTTTCAAAATATTCTCCATTTCGATCTATAAACTTCTGCATGCGTCAAAAATTTGTGTGAGATCACAAGGGAAAAATATTTGCTCCAACCAAATGTTCAAGCAATATTTAGTGCATGCTGGCCCCACTAAAGCCCACAGTTGTCTCAATCCCACGGTGGGTCATACGACGATCTTGCAGTGTCCAGTTTTGCGCACAACATCAATAGTTTCCGAAACCAGTACAGACTTTGGACGACCTTCACGAAACTCGGAACTTGGAATAATCTACGACCTTTATTCAATAATCTCAGACTTCTTGAACTCAATATTCGCTATTAAAAGACTTTTCAATAACTTTCTGTAGACAAAATGCGTAATATTTTAATGAAGTTGAGTGTATAAGTTTCCATAAACATAATTTATGCCTACATTAAAAACTAATATAAAGATTTGCGATTTCTGATTAGCTTTCTTCCTATAACCTTGGCGTTGAGTTTATATCAGTTATATCTCATTTGAATTTATTGGATTGATTTTAATGTATGTAAATATTTCAAACTCAAATCCAGACATGGTGTTTAAATAAAATGAGTCCATGGCCTATAATATACATATGTTAATAAGATACCAAGTATGATTGTAATCCATTCACGTTTTAGTTGAATAATGAATTTCGAATTTATTTGTAACTCTTTCATACCCTGAACAAGCTATGTTAAGTTTGCCACGAAGTTTGTAACAGCCAGAAGGAACGTCGCAGATCCTACGGTCAGACTTATGAGCTGTATCCTAAGTTTTTGAGACATCAATTTGAAATCTTACACACTTTTTTTTTAGACAAGACGCTGCTCATTTGGTGGAACCGCTTGATCAAATTCAAGGCCTTGTATGGAAAACATTTCTATTTGACAAGATATTTTCACGAAATTGGGCAATATCATTATCCAAGGTATTGCTACATTTTCCAATTGTTTAGCACGGACCATTATAGCATACAACTGCCATTCAAACTGACCGATCAGAATCAAGATAAAGGTTCTTATTCGTTGCCTTCTTCCTGAAGATTGTTTCACTTTATAAGTAGGTGTTAAAACAACTTCTTCTCAGCTTGGTTTGTGGCCTAAGCCCACATTTTAATGATTTTTAACCCACAGATTACAACTACTGAGAAAGCTGTTACAAGAGTATAAAAAGCTCTCAAGTATAAGAATATATTTAAATAATAATATATTATTTATTTTTTATTTGTAGAAGTATGCGATCATGACCTGGGGTTTAGATGTAATAGTGGTTCGATTATCAACTGTTTGGACGTATGTAATGGCAAAAAAGATTGTGAAGATGGTTCTGACGAATTCTTGCGGAATGATGTCACAGAAAGCCCCTGTCGAAACCTGGAGTGCCCCAATGATCATGTGAAGTGTAATTATGGTGCTTGCATTCCAATGAATTACCAGTGCGATAACAATTACAATTGTGCTGACAATTCGGATGAGTGGAAATATTATTGCCACAAACATAAAGAGTAATCAATTTTGCTAAAGCTTAAAGTTCTTTTGTGACCTAATTTAATAATTAAATATGTGTGTTTCTGTTTTATTTTTCTTGAAGCAATCCTGAAGAATTCAAGTCGTGTGAGTCTGGCGATTTTATTCCAAAAAATAAATTTTGTAACGGAAAAGTCGATTGTCCTAGATTCAATGACGACAGTGACGAATGGCCACATTTATGCAACTTATGGCCTTGTCCGGTCAAAACGCATTTCCGTTGCAAATCTGGTGGATGTATTCCTCTAACTAAAAAATGTGATAACAATAAAGATTGTTATGATAATTCGGACGAGAAATATTGTGGTAGAAAAGTAACAAAAAATCCAGTCTCTACAACACCAAATCAGGGCTGTCTAATTAGACAAGATCCAAATTATTATATAAAAAATGTGCTCGAGAATTATAACATTAATCCCGGGGACCGAGTTCCCGTCAACACACTCATTATTATTAAATGTAGAAATAACTTCGTCTTCCATGGAAACTACCACGAACAGAGAAGAATATGTGAAAAAAATGGTGTGTGGAATTCCCCCCTACCGCATTGCATAAGTGAGTATAACGTTTACATAATTGGTTTGAATTCATATGTGTATGTATGTATATGTTGATAACTTTTTGTATCCTGCTTTGTTGTTATACTTTCGCAACTTGTAACAGTATAACAGTGACTGACTTTTATCAAAAAAAGTTTTTGGGCATAAGAGTAATACCTTAAGAGCACTACTTGTACAAAGTTTTATCCCGATATATTTCGATTTCACAGTATGTAATAGGAATGGCTATGTAACCTCACATAACAAATTGAGATGAAATTGGTCGGGTAGTTGCTGAGATACAAGATTTCATCTGGTGGGGGGTGCTAAAGTTACAGTTCGTTAAGATAACTGTATTAGTGCTTAGTTCTGACACTTTATATATAGTTTATTATCCAATTACGCCCACTTAAAACATTAACCTCTCTTGGATCAAGACCTTTAAATTTTTACTCAAGTTATAGACGAATGGACAAAGCTACATGCATACATACATACATACATACAGGTGAAGCTAAAAAAAAGTTATTAAAAGCGAGAAACTACTGACATAGGTTCCCGATTATACTTTAGATTAATGTCAAAAAGAAATGCTATAAATGCGACGCTTGTACACACCTAACCGCAAATTTTGAATTTTCGCAGGTTACCAGTATTCGAGATTCGATTGTTTTGTTGCGCTATATTGGTACTCATATCCCTTTCGTATGCTGACAAGGTCAGCCATTGTGAATGTTAAGAAATACTAAATTCGCCATACCTTTTGAACAAAGCTCGCAGACCCCCCTTAGACGCACTCTATTTTCAAAAGTAATATGTAGGGTGCTCGACTACGAAAATTGCCACATTAATATGATGAAAATAATAGTTAGTCTAAGCTAGATCGATGTAAGTACATACGTATGTATATAAATATTAAAATGGGATATGATGCAGAAATTAGTAGTGAATGATTCCAACCACTCTCGGTTTGTCGAAAACTAAATTTCAATTCATTTGCAAGTTTTTTATTTATTTAATATAAAGTGTTTTCATCACCTGAACATATTTTTCCGCCTTTATGACCCAAAAATTGCGAGAGTATAAAGGTTCGGTTACACCGGAGTTTAGCTCATAAGTATTTAGTTCAGAAAAAGGTACGTTCATTTACTAATTTATTGAAATTCTTTTTCAGAATATTGCGATGCAGAAATCCTAAACAACAGCAAATCTACAACAGCCCTATGCTCGTTTGAAGGAGCGGGGGTTCCTTGTAACAATATAGTACCTGATACGATTGCCAAAGTGTCGTGTGCTGATAGTTATAAAATGCCGGAACAACTAGGGTTCGTATAAAGTATTACCGATCTAATACTATAAGTTCTAATAGGCTGTACAGTATTAGGATCCTCATGGCTAAAAGACTGAGCGCTACTCAGATTATTTTATAATAAAGTATTCTGAAATATCTAAAAGTATATTCTTCAGAATTTTGGCGATGTTTACTCGCTTCACTGGCTCTTAAAACTTTCCGGAACAGGGCGCATCATTCGTGTTCTCAAAACTTTACCAATTGTATTAATTTCTTTTTTGAGGGAAGCATTTTGTAGCTTATGCAGTATGAGTACCGCCTTGTCACACAAATTTATATTTCATCCAATTAAGTGTATGTCATTAGTATTGTACAAGTAGCTTACGATATCGAGACTTCATAGTTAGATGACTTCATTGAATGAGGTTTTAATTGTTCTTCCGCTCTATACCACACATGCTATATTATTATTACCCGGAACAGGGTATATTAAGTTTGTCACGAAGTTTGTAACACTCAGAAGCAAGGGTCGGAGACCCTATAAAGTATATCTATAAATGATCAGTATGTCAAGCTGTGTCGATTTAGCCATGTCCATCTTTCTGTCCGTCCGTCTGTCTGTATATATACGAACTAGTCCCTCAGTTTTTAAGATATCGTTTTGAAAACGTCATTTTCTCCTCAAAAAGCTGCTCATTTGTCGGAATTGCCGATATCGGACTACTATAACATATAGCTGCCATACAAACTGAACGATCGGAATCATGTTCTTGTATGGAAAACTTTCACATTTCACAATGTATTTTCACAAACGTTGGCAAAGGTTATTTTTTAAAGCAACAATGTAATCTGCGAAGAAATTGTTCAGATCAGATTACTATAGCATATAGCTTCCGTACAAACTGAACACATAGTTACTAACAGAAATGCACCTGTGAAGGGTATTTAGCTTCGGTTCAACCGAGGTTAAAGTTTTTTCTTGTTTCTTCATTTTATTTTCTTTATATATCTTTTTAATCAGCGATTCCGCTTCCTATGAAATGACCTGCAAAAGCGATGGAAATTGGAGTACAAGGAAAGCCAATTGCGAACCGATTTGCGGTCGTTACGCATCAGATAGCGCATCAGTAGCTCCATGGCACGTAGGTGTCAAAACATATTTGAACCAGATGTGCGGAGGTACTATTGTCTCTCCAAGTATTGTGATAACTGGTGAGTAAAATTTTTCCACCAAATTCTCAAATCTTCGAAAGAATAAATGTGAAGGACGTTTAACTCCAATAGAGAAAGAGAGATATCAAATACGAGTAAATCCGCAGTTCAACAGATAAAAGTGAAATGTGCCTAAATAGCTGGGTGAAAGGGACCGAATTATTTCACATCCACATTAAAATATAGCATATTATTAGGTCGCTTTTTGTTTTGTTACCGAATTTTTGATCTCTCGCAACATGTTGCTACAGTATAATAGTTTATTATAATAGACGGGACGAGTTAAAATCCGTATGACTTTCTGTCTGTCCGTTTGTCTGTGCAAGCGATAACTTGAGTAAAAATTGAGATATTGCCATGAAACATTCAGGAGTTCCTGTGGGCGTAAAAGGCTTCCTCTCCGAGAGACTTACAATGGAGGAATAGGCCCCATCTACTTTCCACATAATAAAATTTTAAAATCCAACTGATTCTTTCATATGGATGTATACAAATCATACACCCATTATGTCATCATAACCAAAAATTACACAAATAATGTCATCAATATGCGCAATATGCATATGTAAATGTCAAGATACCGATTATGTGTACCTGAGTACCTGTTGTGGACTTTTTACCAAAAATATATAACCGACTGTATTAAATTGACCCTAATTGGGTTGAGTTTCAGTAAAATAGCCCTTCTTTGCATGTTGACTACATACTCGTTTTTATTGCAGCTCTACATTGCGTCCAATTTGAAGATGAACCAGCTCTTAGCGTCGACAAAGTTGTAGTGATAATCGCGGGGAATTCAGTCAATGTGTCGGAGATTATCGTAGGAGGGTATGTATATAACCACGTATATAGCTTGCTCTTATAATACATAATTGACCAAGCGTTCCTGGCCTAATAACTCTAAAAAATATCGACGATAGTTTTAATATACACCATATTGTGAACAAGTTATTCAAGTCACTCCCTTAGTTCCTGAGTACATAATGGTTGTAAATCAATTACTCAATGTAACAAAAACATTTTAGCTTGAACAACTTATAGTTATGTCAATTTTCATGCCATTATGTAATCATCGAGCATCGAAACACGTTTTAAACCAAACAACAACTTTTATACTAGAATATTAAGCAGGCATTTTTCATTACCCATTTCGGGCTTCTGGCGCGGCGGTTGAATTTATGAATGAGCCGAATACTGTTAGTCCCATTTTGCTTCCCACAGAACTGAATATTAACGTTTGACTAAATTAATGGCGCTCTGAAACCGCCATTGCTTTGAGAGCTTTCTTCAGAATTTAAACGAAACCAATGCCTTTTTAAGGCCGTTATATAAATTTATTGTATCGGGTTTTCCAATAAGACCGCTACAAAAGTTTTTTTTCGATATTCGTAAAATCTCACAGCGAGATGGCCAATTGACTGGGCCATTTCGGTAAACGGTAGACACGCTTTCCAAACTTGGTTTTCAATAAATCGATTGAGACATTCGATGTATGGCTTGTGGTGCCGTCCTGTGGGATCCACATCTTATTGTCTAAGTGCATATCATCCAATTCGGCCCAAAAATATTCTGTTATCATAGAGCGGTAGCGATTTCCATTCACAGTAACGTGCCGGCCTCGATCATCACAGAAGAAGTACGGCCCAATGACGTCGCCGGTCCATAAACCGCACCAAACCGTAATTTTTTCGGGATGCAATGGTTACTCATGGAGGAGGTACGGATGTATTGTTACAGGAATAAAAAATTCATTGTTATCTCAAGCCGTTTTTTTTATTAAAAAAAAACTTTAGTTGCGCTCTTATTGAAAACCCCGCTCTTACCTGTAAAATTGAGGCCACTCCGAGCTTTGGTAGTAAGTTTTAAAAACGTTGATTCGTTTTTGGATCGTCTATCTTTCCATGATAAAATGACATACTTTACTGAAGAGAAATGTCGAACGAGCTAGAAAAAATTTGTCGTCTTTTGATGTCCCTTTTGGTCCACTTTTGTAGCATTCCTATTGAAAACCCCGTTATTATAGTCTTCACCATGTATTTAAAACAATTCTTTGAAGATATTTCGAAAGCATATCATTTTAGTATTAAGCAATTACCAAAACATTTCTATCTAGTACTTCTGGTTAATGTTTCTCAAAAATTTTTCTCACTTCAGACAAATCGATGTTGCCCTACTAAAACTAAGCGAAATACTTACTTTGAGTAAGAACATAAGACCGATATGTAGAACTGAGAGCGAATACATTGTGAACTCCACAAAAGCATTTCTTCATGGTTGGCCGAAAGATACAAACAAAGTCACAGATGTATTTCATAAAACCGAACTGGATGTATTGTCTCGTCATAACTGCAGCGCCAATTTGAATGGAACGTATATTTGTGTGCGCCCCGCATATAAACTTGACAGAATTGAAACCCTGTGCGAAGGAGATAGTGGAAGCGGGATCATTGCCGAAAGCGACGGTGTGAACTATATAATTGGCATACTCAGTTTTAAGCCCGGCCGCAATGTAAAATGCACAAACGAGCCTATTGTTGCCGTCAGGTTTAACCAAATACCAGAATCACTGAAAACTAGGATTAGCTCGGACGAAGAACCTTTGTATGACATGGGTCTACTCATAAATCCAATGGTAAAGTAAAAATTTCAAAATTTCGACATTGAAAGAAATAAATACATAAAGTAGCTGTACCCCGGGTTTGATCCGTGGATTATTAGGAAAACAAATTGAGTATTAAAAGTAAAAATAATAAATATTCTCATCTTGAGAAGCAAAATAATTTAAATTTGAGTATCGGAAAGATTCATTTATAAAATTTGATGACTGACAGAACGGGAGAGTTGAAATCATTTTATAGCACAGCCCAGTAAACAAAAAAAGAATTATTGAATTGAATGTCGGATACTTTATTGTGATAGACAAAGCCACTTTTAGAAGAAATTTTTAGCATTACAATATTAACCTTCCTCTTCTAATAAGAATGATGGCCTGCACGCATCAGCATGACAGATACACCGACCTCGAGAAGCATTTGTGCGAAGAGTCCAGATACCTGATAATTAAAGAGCTAGACCGTCATGTTGGTATTCAGCTGTAACCGCTCTATTTTAATCGACAACGGCGAAGCCTTAAGGCATACGTTTATCTCGCCAGCAAGGCGACCACTTTACCCATCAAGATTCGATTGCATTGCAAGCTGCGATCCATTGCAATAGAACACCGCGACTAATACTTTTGCTTATGTTGCAAATGAGCGTTTAATGGAGCTTGAATGCTTATTGTGCGGGTTTGCCACCACTTAGCAGGGCTGCGGCTATTTAGTAGGACGCAACAGCCAACAGCCAACACCCATAACCAAACTTTCTGACCAAATCAGTGGACATCGTCCGTTTTTTGTGGGGCACGCAAACTGAAATCGGGCAGTAATTTTCCAACCATTGCAAAATTTTTTTGACCTCAATAATTTTCAGCGCTTCATTAAAAATTATGTATATCATCGGTGGATGGTGTTATCCTTAGGTATCGGCTGAAATGCTTTGTATGAAACCAGTTTTATGCTTGGCCCAGAATTGCCGGAGTGGGAGAGTTCGCAAGTGCTTATCATAAACGCACATCTCTCTCTCGACGTAGTCGTAGTATCGTTGCGTTTCAGTAACCGATGGATGGGACAAGGACAGAGAGAAGTAGGTCCTTGTGGCATTTACTACAGTGGCCATATAAAGGAGTGCAAGTTTGGTGTGGGATTCGTTGTGGGAAAGAGACTCTGTCGCCGAGTACTATCAATGATCCGGTAAATGAACGTCTAGCCACAATCCGCATCAAAGCGAGGTTCTTCAGCATATCGCTGATTTGTGCCCACGCCCCGACGGAAGAGAAGGACGATGTGCCCAACGATGCCTTCTACGAGCGCTTGGAGCGCCACGATGTCAAAATCGTGCTTGGCGGCTTTAACGCCAGGGTGTGAAAAAAAGGTATCTTTGACACTACGGTCGGTAAATTCAGTCTCCACGACGAAACATCCGCAAATGAGTTGAGGCTGATCGATTTCGCCGGGGCTCAATGTATAGTTACCTGTGGTACTAGTTCCAGCACAAGAAAATACATCAAGCTATCTGGTTACCTCCGGATCGAAAAGCCACCAACCAGGTCGATCATGCTGTGATAGACTGAAGACATGTCTCCAGTGTTCTAGACGCGCGTAAGCTCCGAGTTCTAACATCGACTCAGACTTGCAGCTAAGATTCGCACACGCCTCTGTGCAGCAAAAAACGCACGCCAACAAACACAAGGAAGGTTCGACGTCGAGAAGCTGCAATCACAACAGACAGCCGAACGATTTTCTACTCGGCTTGCACTCTTGCTCTCTGAGAGCACTCGTCAACAACTCGAGATAAGGAACTGTGGGATGGCATTTCAAACTCCTTACGTACAGCTGCTACCGAAACCATTGGTTTTCGGTAAGTGCAAAAGAACAGCTGGTACGACGAGGAGTGCCGTGTCGCAGCGGAGAGAAAACAGGCTGCCCACCTCGCAACGTTACAATCGACCACAACACGTGCGGGATGGGATAGATACCGATAGTTGAAGAGGGTAGCGAAACGCATTTGCAGACAAAACAGGAGAGAAGCCCAAATGCGTGAGCACGAAGAGCTTGATAAGCTGGCCGACAGGGGTAATGCTCGAAAATTCTACGAAAAAATACGGCAACTAACAGTAGGTTTCAAGACCGGCTCCAGAGGTAATTCTGTGACGGATGTCCAGATCATACTAGAATTATGCAGGCAACATTTTTCCAGCCTGCTGAATGAGGATGACGATGGAGCAGACGTTCCATTGCCCGACCATGAAGAAGTTCGAATAGCAATTACCCGCCTGAAGAACAATAAAGCAGCGGGAGCCGATGGATTACCGGCCGAGCTATTCAAACACGGCGGCGAAGAACTGATATGGAGCATGCATCGGCTTCTTTATAAAATATGGTCGAACGAAATCATGCAGGACGATTGGAATTTAAGTGTGCTCTGCCCAATCCACAAAAGCGGAGACCCCACAATCTGCGCCATATACCGTGTGATAAGCCTCCTCAACATCGCGTATAAGGTTCTATCACCTCCACCTCTTCATCGATTTCAAAGCTGCGTTCGACAGCACGAAAAGGAGCTGCTTCTATGCCGCGATGTCTGAGTTTGGTATCCCCGCAAAACTAATAAATGTAAACTGACGTTGAGCAACACCAAAAGCTCCGTCAGTATCGGGAAGGACCTCTCCGAGCCGTTCGATATCAAACGAGGTTTCAGACAAAGCGAATCATTTTCGTAAAACTTCTTCAATCTACTCTTGGAGAAAATAATTCGATCTGCACAACTAAATAGAGAAGGTACCATCTTCTATAAGAGTGTACAGCTGCTGGGTTACGCTGAAAATATTGATATCATTGGCCTCAACACCCGCGCGGTTAGTTCTGCTATAACTCTTGCTAACAGGTGATATTTCGGTCTGAGTAGGCATTTGAGAAGTAAAGTCCTCTCTCGACGGACAAATACCAAACACTACATGTGACTCATCATTCCTGTCCCGCTTCATGGCGTAGAGGCATGTACGAGGACAACATCTGATGAGTCGACGTTACGAGTTTTCGTTTCTTTTGCGCACTGGTAACGGCGAATACTGCAGTGTATGGAACGATGACCTGCACTAGATATACGACGACATTGACATAGTTCAACGAATCAAGGGACAGCGGCTGCGCTGGCAAGGTTATTTTGCGCGGATGAACGAAAACACTCCAGCCCTGAAAGTATTCGAAGCAGTACTCGCCGGGGGAAGCAAAGAAAAAGGAAGATATCCAATCCGTCGGAGAGATCAGGTGGGGAAAGACCTGGTTGCACTTGGTATATCGAATTGGCGCTAAATAGCGAAAGCGGCGCGTACGCCAGTAAAGAAGACGAAGAAGAAAAAGACATACGTTGTTTGTACCAGATATTTTCAAAATCAAAGCGAATGAAAAGTTGCATTTGAAAAACGACTAAGAACAATTATTTTCAAAATAAAATTAAATATTTTGTAATTGTTGGCAAATATGAGTATACGAGTATACGTATACGAATTTTACTAAATATGTAGAAAGTGTTGATATTCCGCAATAAGCAGTAGTAAACGGAGTGTAATGAATAGTAAACTTATCTTGTATTAATACTCGTATTTAACACCCTTCTTTTGTATGTTATCTTTTGTACCGGCCCAGTACAAAATTACTTTTCTTCATGCTTTAGTCAAAAATGTTTCCTTACATGTGCCAACGTTTTTTCCAATCATCGAAACAGTTGTTCAAGTAAATTTCCGGAATAGCCCTCAATGAGCGTAGCGATTCACGATTAATGTCTTCAATTGACTCAAAACGATTTCTCCGGAGCAGTCGTTTGAGTTTGCTGAATAGCTAAAAGTCACACGAAGCCAAATCAGGCGGATATTAGTTGAAAATGGGCGAAAAACTCACGAAATGTCAATGTAGTATGCGACGGTGCAAAAACCAAAAGTTGTCGTTTCCTTTAGGAGTTGCTTCGCGCAAATTACGTATAACACTCAAATAGTGTTCCTAGTGTTCCAACCGGATATTTGAAATTCCTAATATTATTTATTTGGGGGTTAGAACAAAATTTCACCGCCTATGAAAAGATTGAGGCTGGATAAGCTTCGTTTGCAGGAAATACGCCCACTAAATTTAATTAAGATAATTCTGATATTGATCGATATATGGGGTATAGAGTCTGCCGGAAGTTTGGAAATTTTTATTTCAAGTTAGATGTTCATCCACCGGGGTGAATGGCAGTACTCGGCGACGGAGTCTCTCTCCCACCACGAATCCTACACCAAATTTGCGCTCCTTGATATGACCACTGTAGTAAAGACTACAAGGACCTACTCGCCTCAGTTCTTAACCCATCCATTTTTTGGACGGCGGTGATGTCAGCCTTCACTCTAACGAGGTCATCAACCAGCTGTGTAGCGGCACCTTCCCTATTAAAGGACTGGACATTCCAGGTGCATGCCCTTAAATCGCGGTCCGTAATTCGTTTGCCATGGTCGTCATCAAAAGGGCGGGTCTTTAAAGTTGTCATGTTTGTCAAAATATAATTATAACAACTCTTAATACATTAGCATATCCAGTTTGAAGGGAAATGCTCCGACCTTGGCGGTAACAAGCGACATTAAACTTTACAGATTTTAATGAAACTAAAATCGTTGAGTTAAGAATAAAACGAAAAAATATGTATGTACATATATGTATGTATATGTGCGGTCTACATTGCTTTTAACACAAAAATAGCAATAACTGAAATAAAACAACTTTTTTAAAATAAGCGATACAGTTTTATTCTAATCTTCTTCCTAATAACAACAAACTTAAAAAATCCATTAATTAATATAAAACTACAAATTTATGGAATAAAAACTCAAATATTGTGTTGACAAAAGTCTACATACAGTACAAAAATATCTTAGTTCAGTGCGAAAAACTGTAAAAAATGCTAGTTATTAAGACGTTTTAGTATTTAGTTGGGTCCCCATTGGTATCTATAACTGCTTGAAGACGCCGTGGCATTGATTCTGCTAAATTTGTCAACGCTGCAAATGTAATGCTGTTCCAAGGTCCCAATATGCGCTCTTAGAGTAGAGCAGAGCTAGAAATTTGGTTCTTTCTAATTCTACGCTCCAAAATCTCCCATACATGTTCAATAATATTCATATTTGGACTTTGAGGTGGTGTATTTAATTCACTTGGAGTATAATAATGCAACCAATCCTTGACAATTTGCGCCGAATGCATCGGATCGTTATCTTGTTGAAATATCCAACCGGAACCGAGCCCTCAATTATCCACCAAAGGCCTCAAATTATGTTCCAACAGAGACTAAGTATAAGTACGTCCATTTCACCTTCAATAAAGTCCGAATTTCTAACTCCAGAGGCCGCAACAACTCCCCAACCCATTACGCTGCCGCCACCGAGCTTCACAATTTATACTACTTTGTTCGGTTTCAAGCGTGGCGTTAGTTTCCATCAAATTTTAGCACTTTCATCACTACCAAAAAGAGTGAATTTAGAATCATCTGTAAATGAAACTTTTTTCCAAAAATCCATTTCCTTTTCTTTGTGTTTTTTGGCGAACTTTAAACGAAATTAAAAGAAATAAAAGGTTTCTTCCGTGGTGTTCTATTGTGGAATCCGTTAGTTTTAGAGTTTTTTTTATTGTTTTTGGTTGGATACTCATTTGTGATGTACTTACTTACGCGTTTCGGCTATATTTGGAGCATTTACTTTTGGATTTTGGTCTACTTCGTTGGGAATCAGGCTGACGTCTCTACGAGATTGTTTTTTTGGCGTCCACTGCGCGGTTTATTTTCGTTGGAACCATTATTTTTAAAGTTTTTTAGAATTGTCTGTACTGTTGCTCGACTCAAGTTTACAATTTTAGAAATTTCACCATATGATTTTTTTTCTTTTCTTTCTTTTATCACCAAATTTCTTACATCAATTGATATTTCATTTCGCGGAGCCATTATAGCTATTGAAATGTTTAAACCACAACTAAATTCAATAAATATCAAACAATAAACATATTGAAATAAAAGAAAAAGGCTAACGTTACCTTACTGTTAATATTGCAATGTACAAAGTAGGAGATTAGAACTGTATGTAGACTTTTGTCAAAGCACTTTTGAGTATTTCTTCCATAAATATGTTGTATTATGTTAAATAATGAAAATTTTTAGTTAATTGTTATTATAATAGATATTAGAATAAAACTGTATCAACACATTTTTCTAAAAACTTTTTGTACTCTCATATCATGGAAATAGGGGGTGTATGTAGACTTTTGCCCGCCACTGTATATGCCGGTGAACATGCTTTTTTAACACAAAAATAAACTGAATAAAACTTTATTATAGCGCCACTTTTTTCGGTTTGCTCTCTATAACCAAACAACTAATATAATACATATGTATAAGTGAAATCTATGCATGTTGTATATATGAGCTCGCGTTATCACCAATTTATTATATAATATAGTGTTTTATATGAAAAGAGCAATTCCAGAGATTGACTTGTTTAAAATTAAATTTGCATATTATTTAATTTCATATTATATGCTATATAAATGCAAATATTATATAGGATAGTTTTATATGTAGTTAATAAATTTCTTGGAATTGTTGCGTAATCTCGAGCCCTTAAGCAAACAGTTTTTAAAGTGAATTTCAAATTCTGTGATACGGAACTGTTTATCAGTTGAGAGGGAGCGGCAGTGCTACTCGTTCATACGTCTTTATAAAGGGTGATTTTTTAAGAGCTTGATAACTTTTTTTAAAAAAAAAACGCATAAAATTTGCAAAATCTCATCGGTTCTTTATTTGAAACGTTAGATTGGTTCATGACATTTACTTTTTGAAGATAATTTCATTTAAATGTTGACCGCGGCTGCGTCTTAGGTGGTCCATTCGGAAAGTCCAATTTTGGGCAACTTTTTCGAGCATTTCGGCCGGAATAGCCCGAATTTCTTCGGAAATGTTGTCTTCCAAAGCTGGAATAGTTGCTGGCTTATTTCTGTAGACTTTAGACTTGACGTAGCCCACAAAAAATAGTCTAAAGGCGTTAAATCGCATGATCTTGGTGGCCAACTACGGGTCCATTTCTTGAGATGAATTGTTGTCCGAAGTTTTCCCTCAAAATGGCCATAGAATCGCGAGCTGTGTGGCATGTAGCGCCATCTTGTTGAAACCACATGTCAACCAAGTTCAGTTCTTCCATTTTTGGCAACAAAAAGTTTGTTAGCATCGAACAATAGCGATCGCCATTCACCGTAACGTTGCGTCCAACAGCATCTTTGAAAAAATACGGTCCAATGATTCCACCAGCGTACAAACCACACCAAACAGTGCATTTTTCGGGATGCATGGGCAGTTCTTGAACGGCTTCTGGTTGCTCTTCACCCCAAATGCGGCAATTTTGCTTATTTACGTAGCCATTCAACCAGAAATGAGCCTCATCGCTGAACAAAATTTGTCGATAAAAACATTTCGAACCGAACACTGATTTTGGTAATAAAATTCAATGATTTGCAAGCGTTGCTCGTTAGTAAGTCTATTCATGATGAAATGTCAAAGCATACTGAGCATCTTTCTCTTTGACACCATGTCTGAAATCCCACGTGATCTGTCAAATACTAATGCATGAAAATCCTAACCTCAAAAAAATCACCCGTTATTTATACTCCCATGACATGTTGCTACAGAGTATAATAGTTTTGTGCACCTAACGGTTGCTTGTATGTACTACATTTCTTATGGACAAAGTCACCGTCACTGCAATCGTCCATATTTTTGCCAAACGGGAGATTGAATAGTAAAATTTCACAATGTGAACCAAGTTTTAAGAAACTTTCGAGAACTTCTTGTGCAGCGACTTCAACGTCTTAAAATAGATAATAGATTAGAATTTTCCGTTTAACGACGAAAATATTGCTGCAAACTGATAAAGGCGGAGCTAAATCCTCCTCCTTTAGTTTACTTGTGTCTTCAAATGTCTGTTAAAAGTATGTGACGTTGTTGAACTGAGGTGAACTTGATGTCCAGTGTATGGGCGTTGAAGTTAGCCGGTGTTGGTAGTGATGACGTTTATGTCACAATCTTCTGCCCATTGCCATTCAAGTAGCTCTGTGCAAATTAATAGGTCCTAGGAATAAGAAAACCAGTATGATCCCATTTATTTCAGATTTTGTCTTTAGATGTTTAAGCTGTTGGGTGTTGTTTATGTGGAGAACTCCCAACGCTTCCACTGACGATACATTTATTCGCTTGTCTTCCAGAGGCGTTAAGGAGTTACGTGGGTTTACGTATTTCAAAAAAATCGTTTTTGAAGTTATACTTCTTATACGACGCCGGAAAAGGTTGCGATAGATTCTGGTTGTGCAACCTTCCATATAAAAGTAACGCAAAGTTGCGCAACCTCGCTCCATCCATATGAATCCAAGCGAAGCGGTGACAATCGGCGATCGTTTGTTCGTTTCTTTCGGCACAGCTCGGCCGACACAACAACACAACACAATGTTCCATGCTTATGCTGTTGTTGTTTTTGTAGAACAATGTTTCAATTTTTGGTTGGTGACATATTCACATGTGTGCGCATATGTATGTTTGTATGCTTGTGCATTATTGAAGTTATAGTTCTTTTTCTTTCGTTTGCCTTTCTGCGAATTCTCAACTATTTTGTGTGAGTTTTAATTGAAATACTCTGCGTTGGCCTTTCAGAATCACACAGAATCATTTCTGTGGTTTTTGAAACTGACCCACGAGGACGAGGTATATGGTTTTATCTGGGAGCGTGAGATTTAAGAAAATCGCTCGCTTACAAGGGATAAAATGACTTCTGAGTGGCGATTTTAATGAATAAATTCACAGAATCATTTCTGTGCTTTTGGAAATCTATACTAATAAATAAAAAAATCAATTTTTTGCTTACTAATAGAAATTAAATTTATCACAGCAATATTATGTATATGTTTATGTATATTGCTGTGATACATTTATTTTCTATTAGTAAGAAAAAAATATTTATTAGTATAGTATACGATGTTAAAAAGCAAAAAATTAAAAATAAATTCTGTTGAGATTCGAACCTGTGACCTGTGTTAGCATCTTGACCTTCCAAGCGCTTACCACCGACACCACCATTGATAATTAGGTTGCGCTGACTTAAGTATGATTTGGTTATGCATGCAAGAAACATACGATCGAATCTCAACGAAATTTATTTTTTTAGTTTGAATACAGTAGCGCAATCGTGCTTTCACAGACACTTGTCGCGACATGTTGGTGTGAGGTGTCTGGTACTGTCCGTGCGCTATTGTGCGCATAGGCAGTGGACAACGCTGCCGTAAATACATATGTTTCTATACATAAACATATACATACATAATATTGCTGTGATAAATTTAATTTCTATTAGTAAGCAAAAAAATAATAATAAATTTATTAAGACTATACTTCTCAGGGCATCACAGCAATGTTATGTATATGTATATACATATTATGCATATGTATTGCTGTGATAAATTTATTGCGAAAGCAAATGTTCTACAAAGTAAGTATGTATATTCTATACTTAAACAAAATTATTAGAACCATCGTATGTTTCTTGCATTCATAACCACATCATACTTAAGTCAGCGCAAACCTAATTATCAATGGTGGTGTCCGGTGGTAAGCGCTTGGAAGGTCAAGATGCTAACACGGGTCTCAGGCTCGAATCCCGACAGAATAAATTTTTATTTTTTTGCTTTTAACATCGTATACTATAAAAATAAATATTTTTCTTTATTTTAATTTCTATTAGTATAAGAAAAATATTTATTTGTAGGGTATACGATGTTAAAAGGCATACATCTTCGCTATCCTACCTTGTGTATCTGCACATGCTCATGTGAGTGTATGTATAACGCATGTGCGCGCATTGACTTGCATGTTCATACATTCATATATCTCTTATATGTACATATATTTGCATACATTGCCGAACAAATAAATCACAGGCATACAAACATACATATGCGTACACATATGAATATGTCACCAACAAAAATATTGATCTTCACAAGTCAATCCGGCAGCCAATTGGCGAAGAACAAAAGAGAGATTATTACGCTGCATATTCTCTTCCGCACCGAAGAGACGGAACTACTTTCTGAGTCAAAATTCATTCATTTAGACTTTGCTTTATTCTTCATTTTATTTGCATAATAAATTTATTAAAATGTGAATTTAAGTTTTCTAGTTTTCTTTCATACAAACTGATATGCATTTCATGAATATCTACTAAGAAGTATAACTTCATCCGCGCGTAGGGACTCCAACGCACCTTTTTTTTTTACTGTCTTATTAAGTTCTACAATACCTCTAGAATATTATCTTAAATTTTCAAGTTGATCCGAGTAATAGTTTCGGATATACGACCTCTACAACTTGTGCGCCCGAGGCTAGCTAGGCTAAGTACGCCATCATTAAACGCGTTTTTCTCAAAACTGTGTTTTTGAAGTCGGTTGGCAACTACTTAACCGATCTTCATGAAATTTTACACAGATCATTGAGATACAATTCTTAAAGGTTTGGGCAAACGCTTTATTTTCGATTACAACTATTCGGAAAAAATATGTAGCGAAATTTAAGTTTTTGTAAAAATGTCTGCAAAAAAATCCAACTTTTAGTTTTATTTTCCTTCGTCTAAGTTCTAAGTTAAGCTTTTACTTGAACACGTACATTATTTTACTTTAGATGATCCTGTAAGGAGTTATTCTGCCAACGCGGGCACATTTCTTTCCGAGGGTGACCGGAAATGGCGTCACAATGGCCGAGCTTAAAATATATTTTTCCAAAACATTCAGAATTTCTTCTTTTATAGTGTTTGTTTGTAAGAATAAAAATTTCTTATAAAATATTCAATTTTTAATATGAGAAAAAATTGTTGATAACAGGCGGTGTTTTAATCGAGGAAACCCACGTAAACCCTTAATTGAATGCTAGGCGTTCCGGACTTTATAATTATTGGTTCGAAGTTGCTAAATTCTTTGCTTTCGATAATCACGGTATCGTTTCCAAAATGAACCGAGTGGCTTCCCTCTTCATGACTGATGAAGTTGTTCCATTTGACTGATAAGATGAGGCTGTTACCAATATCTTTAATCTGTGAGATATGATCAACGTTGCTAAAAGTGAAAACTGATCGTTCTCTCCTAACTAATTTCGATAGACAATTTGAATTTTTGAATTTGAATCAATTAAATAAAGCAAAGAAGTTTCGTTGTGTTGTGTAAAGTAGATATATGGAAAATGGATATATGTGAAAAATGTTTGGCCATGGTGACATATTGTTTGATAAAAAATTTCTCATTTTTGACCTTACCCATTGAATTGCATATTTAAATAATCTTTGATAAGCCTCACTTGATTGTGGAAACTAATGTCTATTTCATTACTAAGATAGTTATATTTTCGAAGAGAGTTCTGTAGATCGTTGGATATTTTAGTAAGCTTGATATATATTCTCGAGTTGTTTCTTTTTTATTACTTGCTTTTTATTGCAGATTAGTTTGCCAAAGTTGCTCACCATGGTCTGGGCCGATTCTAGCTTATTTAGGATTCTAGGCTTTCGTCGGTCAAGTGATGATATGATTGCTTGTATTGTGGTGCTGACTTGTGTGATCCCCGTTCTATATATGAAAACTAGTTGTATCGAGAGCGCTTTCGATTTGGTGCAAATTGATGAGATGAATAATTTTGATGGCTGATGTTTGTATTTTGATGCCTACCTCTCTCTCTCGCTCTCAAGTAAATCTATTACCAAACTTGCCATTTTGCTGATTCAAAAATGAAGTATTTATTGAAAAATAAATTAA
Organism: Bactrocera dorsalis; assembly: GCF_023373825.1. Lineage (NCBI taxonomy): Eukaryota > Metazoa > Arthropoda > Insecta > Diptera > Tephritidae > Bactrocera > Bactrocera dorsalis. The sequence goes on from NC_064304.1 coordinate 84,895,097, forward strand.
TCAAGAAAGGAAGTGGTAAGTTCGAGTCTAAGCGAACATTTCATATTCTTGCAATTTGCCAGGGTCAAAGCCAGCGAATTACTTTTAGGTGCATACAGTTTTTTAGAATCAAGGGAGATAGGGGTAGTACGATTTTACCTATTGTTAGCAATACTATATTATTAACAGAAGTAGATGGTATTTTGGTTTTATGAAGGTACTTCACATACCATCACCAATATATAAGGAGTAAAGGCAACTAGATATTTAAAAATTCTGACATTTTAGGCAGAAAGATGCATGGATATACTGGGGTACTTATATTCAGTATCTGGGGGATTGAATGGTTATGGTTTGATTTAAATTACCACTTTTGACTTATCACAGTTTATGGGGTTTAGATTAATGGCGCTTTGTGGACATGGTAATGGACTGACTCAAGGAAGATATCTATAGTTTTACTGAAGACGGACGGACAGGCGGACAGCCACTCAGAATTTAACTTGTCTTGTCATCCTGATCATATATACATATATATATATATATAATCCTACATCTTGTTCGCTTAACTAGTACTAAACTTAGACACAAGCATAGAGTTACTTTCAATAATAACCCCCTGAAACGTATAGATTGATTTCCATTTTTGGATAAAGTTCTCACACATTAGTCGCACTATCTATATATATAAAAGAAAGTCGTGTTAGTTACATCACTTATAACTCAAGAACGGCAGAACAGATTTGGCTGAAAATTGGTAGGGAGGTAGCTTAGAGCCAGGAGACGGACATAGGATACTTTTTATCTCTTTATGTCAAAATTTAATACAACTCATAAATACAAAAATTATATTTCAAATCATAAGCATTTGTTCAAAATTCATGTTTGTAGGAATCATTTCAATATTTCATTTCTTCAAAAAAAAAAAAAAAAACAATAAAAACAACCTTACATCTTCGTCTATATAAATATGTATGTACATATGTAAAAATGAATCGCCAAAATGTATGTACGCTCATAACTTTAATACGACTGAACGAAATTTGATAATTCTTTTTTTAAAATATTCGTTTAGGTTCAGGGATTATTCGAATAATTGCCGGAAAACCCCTAAAAACAGTCCTTTTCTTTTTCTCATACAAACGAATGAATGTTTGTTCGTTAGTAACGCTAAGAGAACGGCTGAACCAATATTGATGAAATTTTAAGAGGTTGTTTGTTGTGGATTAAGGAAGGTTTAGAAATAAAAACATCTTATACTTTTCATGAAAAGTCGGCAAATTGGATAATTCCAAAAAGTAACTTTTTTCCATAAACATTTTTTTTCAATTTCTGTTTTGTTTTTCAATATTTTGATTTGGAAATTATTTGAATAGTTCAGTCTCAATCGCTTGCTTTTTTATTCCGGCTATTCAAAAGAAAAATTATTTGTTCAATTCACAACCTGTCGTAAAGCATCGTAAAATTATAAATTTTTACACTTTTTTTTTTATAATTTTACGATTTACGATGCTTTACGACAGGTTGTGAATTGAACAATTGAAAATTATTCAGTGAAAACTTTACGTGTGTTTCACACAAAGAGGTCAATTGCAGATTGAAATTTGTTACGAAGCCACCAAGAGATCGCCCTAATATCGGTCGGTGTTCTTTTTGACATCAAAGTATTGCAGCCCAAGACAAGCAGGAAGTACTCCCAGGATGCGGTGACATATGTGCGGAATTAGGATCGCGGTCAATCAGTAAGCGATCGTCACGATGGCACAGCACGACTTTTCAAACAACAGTTACGATGTTTGATTGACTTTAGCTAGATGTACTCTGTTGAGTGGCAAAAGAGAGGTTTGCCGCACGCACATATTCTTCTTTGGATGATGGTTACACCAGATCAAATTGATGAAATCATTTCTCTGGAAATTCCTGATGTAAAGAAAGATCCAGTATTATATGAAGTGGTGGAAAGCAATATGGTTCATGGACCCTTTTCGGTTTATATGTCTAACAATAAATGCACGAAACACTATCCGCTTGCTTTTCTTTCGGAATCGCAAACTGGAAATGATGGATATCCACTCCATCGTCGTAGCTCATCAGACGACCATACAACTTAGAATAGTGAAGATCGAAGTTGACACCATATGGATCGTACTATATTCTCCACTGTTGTCTAATTCACATTCAAAACTCATATCAATGTTTAGTATTGCAGTTTGGTGTAATCTATAAAATACGTTTGTAAGTACGTCACCAAGGGAAGCAACATGGCGGTCAATGGTCTTAACGATACGGTCCATACGTGAACTGCAATAAAGCGCTTTGTAGGATATTTACTTTTGCAATTCATGAACGGTTTCCGATTGTTGTGTGTCTCGCAGTTAATATGGAGATTGGCCAAAGAGTTTATTTCAGCCCAGAGAATACATTACAGCCGGTGGTAACACCGCCAACAACAAAACTAACATTGACGAGTTTTTTTCTCAACTTTCGTCAGTGATCCGCTTACGAGAACATTGCTCTATTTGAAAATACCTTGCATTCATGGCAAGACCGAACAGTAGATGGACATTCAGGTGTGTTCTCAACTAATGCATTAGGATGAATTTGCACAACCCACCCAAAAAACGATGATTGCTTCTACCTTCGGTTGCTATTGATTAATGTACGCCGTTCAACTTCATTTGAGTCATTGCGTACTGTGAATGGTATGGTGTGCGCAATTACAATTGCTGGAACACGATAATCAGTGGAAACAAACGTTGGACGATGCGATAGCTACTTCGAATGCAAATGAAGATCGCACACTTTTCGCGATAATCATTTCACCATATCAGCCTTTAAATCCGCTTCAATTATGAGATACGAACAAAAATGACATTGTCGAAGACATTTTACATCGTATTCGCTAAAAATTGGAAATGGGTCAATTCCGGTTGATGCTTCCGGTGGTTTGATATCAATTCCATCTGCGGTTTATCAATTCACGAAAGATGAACTTATCACCAATCTTCGGACATTGGCCAAATTATCGTAACTATGATTCCTTAAATGCACGCGCAATATTAACTGCCAAAAAATACAGATGTTCTTGACTTAAACTGGAAGATTCAAAGTCAAATTACGGAAGACTTGCGCTCATACAAATCGACCGATCGTCTTTCCATTGAAGACGTCGCCGTGAATTATCCAGTGGAGTTTATAAATTCTTTGGAGAGGCTTGGTATGCCACCGCATCATTTGCGTCTCAAAGTTTGATCTGTCGTTATTATGTTTTGCAATCTGCAAGCGCCGAAACTATGTAATGGAACCCGACTGATTGTGACGCAGCTATCGAATACAAAAGGCTGAATGCTTGATTCAACGAATTTCTTTGAGTTCCAACGATTTGCCATTTCAGTTTCCAGCGAAAATTGCATTTGAGATGACACTCAACAGGACACAAGGATAGTCGCATAGTGTGTGCAATAAGTTTGGAAATTCTATGTTTTTCACACGGCCAGATATACGTGGCGTGCACACGAGTTGGAAAGCCATCTTTTCTGTACACCGGAACAGAAACCAAAAAATTTTGTTTATGAAGCTGCGTTACATTGAAAAAAAAAAATGAAATGATAAATTCAACTTTCTTTTCATTTCAAAACACATAATTTCACGTAGGACAACGGCTGCGGGGCCAGCTAGTATATGATAAAGTAAAGTAATCTGTTAGCATTTAAAGTTTATATATAGTATATATTAATCGGTTATATTTCTTCATCTATAAGTATATTAATCCAAAATGGTTTTGGTTATATAACACAGTTTGTGGTTATGATTACAATAGATAGTTATGAAGCATAATTTTCATTTCGAGCCACTGCTGGTACTTATCCATATATATAAACTCCATTGAACCGACGACGACAAAGCAATCCTCGCTGTTTAATATGGCTGTGCCCTCAAGAAATCTGTCTGTGTTATCCCTATTGTTTTTCTGGCTTCTACATGAAAGTGGGAACTCTAAACAAATTGGCATAACTTGTTTTGGAATTATAGTAAAGTAATCGACGAGCACAACAATCGCTGGGGTATCTGTCTGGACTTCGATATTGGGAGCATCAGCTCTGCGTTAAGATAAATGGTAAAATTAATGCTTACTGAAACTAATCACCTATCATTGAGTGGATATGTAACAGATTCACTTACATAATAATTTGAGATATATTGTGACGGCCATTAAGTTGCTCATATTGGCCGAAGATCCCAATAGACATACTCGACGGCAAAATGGTGTATAAAATCGGGTCGTTAGCTGGAATCGAATTGTCCAGGTCATTCGTGTTGAAGCAAAAAGCGGCTGAAAGAATTAAAAAATATGCATGTGTACTCATAAAATTCAACTAAATTTAATTCAACAATTCATTCACAAAGGAATATACGATAATAGCAGGAGCAAAGATGAAACTAGTTTAATGAGTATAAAGTTTTTTATAAAAATTATATGGGTATATATTTTTTTTACTCTTTTTAAGTTTTATAAACTGCAAACTGCCATCTCATCTTTGGAGGGGGAGATGGAAATATTCATATGGAGAAAGGAGAGGTGTACGTCCATTGTTCAGTCTATGCAATACTGAAAACCATAAACTGTAATTTTGAACAAAATCTTCACTAAACAACCCTAATGGAAGCCTATTGAGTTTCAGAATGATTTAAGCAAGTTCAACAAGACCGCCCACCCTAATCGATTTACTTACTCAATCTGATAATTATCGCTAGGATAATACGTAGGAGTATTTCATTGAAACTAAAATCCTTTTACTTACAAGTCAACACAAGTTTCGGTGAAATTATAGTGCCTCTGCAAGCCATCTGATATTGGAGCTGTTCCTGGTTTAAGTTATCTTTACTGATTCTATAGATGCTTACATTCGCTTCCTCAATCATCGGTTTATCCTTGGATTGTTTCACACACTGCGGCTGACATTTTAGTTTCGTCTTATCCCATTCTCCATCAATACCGCAACTCAATTTTTGATTTGGAGAGCTCGACTTATAACCCTCAGCACATGTTACAACGGCAGTTGTATCAGGCTTACTGTATGCCTGACAATCGGTTGTTTTATTTTCGTACGTACATATAGTATCGGTCGATATACCATTCCAGTGCGGTGGGCAACGTTCTACGAAGAGAGTAAATATACATATGTATACATATATACTATGCATGAAATAATAACATACAAATTTTAGTTTCGTGATAATTTTGTAGCAACAACTCACTTTCACATTTTGGAACAGCCGAGGACCATTGGCCTGTAGTCATGCATAGCGCCATAGAGTCTCCATCGATCAAGTACCAGTCTTCGTCACAGCTGAATGTGACAATGGTGTTAACGTCAACTTGACTGCCTACTTTCAGTGTTACGTTCTTATCTTCATCAGCTGCACGTAAAGCTACTCGATTAGCCGGTATGACGCAGCGTCGATTTGGTATTCGAATGTCCGCATCTATAGATATTATTGCTGTAATTGGTTTTATACCGATGTTATCAGGCATAATATTGGACGTGCCAGCTATATTCTTCACAGTTATTATTGTACTGGAAATTTGCCCCGAAAGTATTTCTTGCACTAAAATTTCCTTCTCTTTAATCACATCGAATTTTTCTACATTGGCTGCATAACTATCATCGAAATGCAACGCTTCAAATTTCTCTTTCTCCTCCATTATGGGAGCACACAGCTCAGCATATTCATCCGAACCGTCGGCGCAGTCTACTTCGCCATTGCAAAGCGCTGTGTAGGGCACACAGGCACCATAAGCACAGGCAAAAGATCCATCGGGACATACTATATGGGCACACATTTCAACAGACTCGTCGGAGCCATCACTGCAGTCTATTATGCCATTACATAGATCGTCGTTGAAAATGCATTCCTGCGAACGGCATTGCACCAATTCATCCGAGCTGTGAAAATTACAAATTAAGATTTATGAGCGATTTCGGTATCACGGCTTGAGAAGGTTACGAAACATTTACATAATTGGAACTTGTATAATTCTTATGTAATAAGTTCCATTTATTTGAAAGCAGATTATAAAAAAAAATTTTGAGAAATCCATAATTTTGTGAAAAAATTAAATTGAAAATCTATAATTTCTGAAGAAAATTGTTCTTTTTTCAAACGTTGTATTTAGAAGTATCTTATAGTGATCTCTCGCTCGCAGTTATGGCCGAAGGGCCGCATTCTGGAGGAGACTATTATGGGATTCTGGATATGGATCCCCAGTCAAAAAAAAGCTCAATGAAAAAGACTTAAACTTAAACAACCCGAAGATTTTTCACGGAAATTCTCTATAATAATAAAAACATTGACTCTCAAAAATTTGCAACCATCAAAAGGTCAAATAATGAAAAGCCGCTAAAGCATACAATATTTAGTTAGTTAGTTAGTTTTAGTTAGTTAACAACAAAAAAACCGCAGACTTTTTGCAGAATAATATGGATACAGACATCAATGAGATTCTTTCTCAACTTCGTTACAATAATCAGGAACATATAATAACAGATTCTAATCCTGAATAACTATACTCATATATCCGTGCTTATTTCATAATGAAAGTTCTTCAATGGAATATCAAAGTCTGTTAGAACAATTACAATAATTTGGAGATATTAATAGCGGAATTCCAACCTCATATTATAGCATTACAAGAAACGCATATCAATGCGGCTTTGAAAACAACCAAATGCCCACAATACGAACATGTCAAATAAACAAGGTATTGCATTTCTCATCCGCAAAAATATTCAAAATATCTACGGTGCAAATTCGAATTTTCAAATAGCTTCAACTCAAGTGAAAACTAGTGTAGAAATTAAAATACAAAATATTTACTTACCACCAAACATAAAAATATCTTCCAATGAGTTGAACAATTCAATTGATACTAATTTTGTGAACATTATTATATTGGGCGATATAAATGGGTGGCATCCATTATGAGACTCTCACAATACCAACTCCAGAGGAATAATGTTTGAAAGTTTTATATTACAAAATAATCTGTGTATTCTTAACAATGGCAAATATACCCACTATTCCACTCATCATACTTAAACTGCGATTGACATCTCAGCATGTAGCCCCAATTTATCGGAAGAGATAAGGGACACGGTGGACGATATGTCCGGTAGTGATCATTGTCCAATAATACTCAGTTATAGAGAAAATTATGCGAGTACTATCCATAACATTAGGTACAAAACGGCAAACGCAAACTGGCCTCTTTTTTCTAAGAGATTAGAAATAGAAGTAGACCAGTCTCTATTAAATATTATGAAAGCTTTGATATTGGGGATAATCTACTATGGCCTTGTTATCCATGGCAAAACATCCAAACGCTGTCTGCAAAAGATCAATAAAATAATACATGGCAGCGCGCATAATTAGTGTCGCGTTTCGAACAACTCCAATTGCAAATATACTCTATGAACTGAAACTCCCTACTATTGAAGACTGCATTTTTAAATTAACTAGGAATAAAATATATAATCGCACACAAAACTCAGATAACATCCTGTACACAGACTTTAAGGCTCTAGCTCACTCGAAAAGATACCCAAAAATTAATTCTACAATCACGGAAATCTTTAAAATGGCTAAGAAGATATATGTCTGTTCTTCCACGTTTCCTTTTGGGTGTTACAAAAATCGTGGTAAAATTAAACGGGTTCAGGGTATAAAAAATCTGTAGTTCGGAAGTTATTATTACAAGCAGCTTGTTTCTCAAACAGTTCCTTAATGAATGTAGAACATATATAATTGCAATAAAGAAGAAGTTGCCAAAAATATGACAAAACTGTACACGATCTTCTAGTACTCTTTACATAACGAACATTATATTTATCGGACAAAAGATACACCCCACATAAATTTTTTTTTTTTTTGTTAATAATTTACATCTCGAAATATTTCGCAATCTTTAGTTTTTTAAAATTTTCATAAAATTTACTTCACGCCTCCACGCAAACTGAGCGGCTTGGTAGTGTGTAAAGTATATATTATTGATTGATATATAAAGCAGTTCCCGTACTTACTCACAACTGCCTTGAAGTATTTTCGAGCATTCCTCATAATCCGCGGTGCATAATAAGATTGTTTCGTCCGAACCGTCCGCGCAGTCCTTATTTTTATCACATTGTTTGTTTTTAGGAATACAGGCACCATATTTGCATTTATACTCATTTTCCGTACATGTGCGATTCACACATTTCGGCAATATCTCATCTGAGCCATCTGCACAATCTTTAACACCGTTGCAAACCACTGCCGGGTCTATACAATCACCGTTGTCGCAAGTGATTTCACTGTCCTTACACGGAAATTGCACCGTCCCTATTAAAAAAGAGAAACGTGTGCAGCGTTGGGTGAATGAAACTTAAGGTTAGAGAACTTACTTTCACAATGCGGCCACTGTCGATACCAATCATTATTCACACATTTCAAATGATCGACTCCGATCAAAACAAAGTTAGGCAAACAATCGAAATGCACTGTATCATTTTGTAATACCTTACTGGATGAACTCAAAATCGTAACCATTTCACCGGTTTTATTTAAAATCAACAAGTTAGGCTTGTCATACGGTATATTGCAGTATATTCCAACAGGCTTTGCTTCATCTTTCTCTTTCTCCATCTCTTTTAAGCTATCAGCGATTTCTACAATCACGACTGGTTCATCGGATCCATCGATGCAGTCCCAAACTTGATTTCCGACCTGTTGTACAGTAATGCAGGCGCCATAGGCACAACGAAATGAGCCATCGGAACACACTAAATGAGCGCATGCATTTACAGTCTCATCTGATGCGTCCTTGCAATCTGCGAAACCGTTACACATGTCCATTTCGTCAATACATTCGCCCGTATTGCACTGGAACTCTTCCTCTGAACTGTAAATGTGGTACGATTTTCTTAATCAATTGTCAAACTAGATATTCACACTTATGTATGTATATACATACGTACAATATTAATACAAAAACAATAAAGAATTTAAGTCAACTAATTAAAAACTCACCACGTTCCTTGAATCTTTTCGAAGACCTTTTCAATTGGATCACAGAGAAAATCTGTCTCATCAGATCGATCGAAACAATCAATTTGCTTGTTGCACTTGAGTTTCGGCACCTATACAAGCTCCGTAAGCACAGCGATATTGCTGCACATTACAAAGCTTCGCACGACATGTCCATGAAGTCTCATCTCGTCCATTAGTACAATGAACGAAACCGTCACATACATTGGACTCTGGTATGCTCGTATTCGCTTTATCCTTACAGGGCCACTCAGTATTTGATGAAAACGCTGTTAAATTTAATATATTAAAATATACTGCTGCTGCTTTTGTAGCAAAATTTTACATGAGCAAAGTTTCTTCTACCATAATGACATACACCACATTATAATAATTTTTGGTCAATTGGCTTTGTAAGACTAAGACATCACTTAAATCTCATGCAGCTAGTGCTAGTGCGCTCTTGTTCCAAGGTATACGCTGTTAAATTGGTGATCACATAGCGAGAGAGGGAAATAGAGACTCGAGTTAAACTTAATTTCTCAGCAGAGTAAAAAAATTTAAGAAAAAATCATCCTCTCTCTTCATAAAACATACATTAAGTTTATTGTGTCAGTCTTGTTGAAATATAAAAAATTAACAATTTAAGTTGTGGTGAAGCCAGAAAAAAAATCAGTTAAAAAGAGATATGACAGCATCGCAGATGATGCACATAGATTTAATATTTAAATATATAGTAGTACATACATATATTGAAACTTGCTGTTTATAAATTCTTTAAATTAATTTATGCCTCGGTATCCAAAATGAAAACAAAGTCGGATCTTATTATTATATTTACCAAAATCATTCAAATGGACTCATGAGATAGATTGAGCTATCTTGCCATCTATCTAACGCTTGCCTGACGATTTTCATCAGTTGAAGAGGTCGAAGGTCGTCTAGAACGAGGCATGCCTTCAACGATTTTCGACAGTCTTTGAAAGCTTAAGAGTGGTAAGTTTGAATTTTTGATAAAACTGAATTACCGTAAGCTCCGTCCGTTATTCGCAATAATTCCACACACGAAATACAAAATTTGAGACAAATTGTTTGTTCTGTATTTTTTCAAATTGTAAAAATTGCAACACTCTAAGGTTACCGACATTAATAGCCGTTATAAACAAACTGGTTGAAAGATCGCACTTATATCTTTTACCCGGAGAATTTATACTACAATTTCCGGGTATTCTTTTGTCACAATGTATGTATGTACTACATATTAAAAAGCAATAAAGTACATACATTTACATATATACATCTACAGTATATGCACATTTATGCAATATTATATAAATATATGTATTTAGTTGTGTATCTTCAATATTTCATATAACTTACCTGTATTTATTAGACAGAGAACAATTTGTGCGCTTAATAAATATTTAAAGTATTGAAACATTTTTGTTAGATTTTAATTTCGCGCAGCACTTCAAGTTTAAGAACATTCACAATCGAAGACAAGTTTTATTTTCAATATTTTTCAGCCACATCACTTAAGTCCGAAAATGCAATGATCTACGATGCTGCATTTAATCTACACTGACTCAAAAAATACCAACACTCGTTTGCACTGCGAGCACATATTATGATGATAATAGACATACATATGTTCGCTTGTAGGTATGAATTGTTGTTATCTTCTCAATTTTATTGGGAAGCCAATCACCTATTGAATAAAGATTGTTTACTCTGCTTGTGTGTGTATGTGTCAACGATGTTGTGTTAAGGTGACCAGAGCGAGCGTCTTTTTCTTTATAATCAAAACGATCAAGAGTTACATTGTGACAAATAAGTAAACAGAACGGAAATTGTAAATAAAACGCAAAATTTTTAATTATTTATCAAAATTTATGTTGCCGTCTTCAAAATAGTCCCCACCAGATGTAATTCACTTATGCCACTTCATACCAACTTTTTGGGATGGCCTTCAGCTACTTCATCGAATTTTTTGTATCTCTTCGCTCCACTGAAAACGGGTTCCACGAAGCGACAATTTCAAATTGGGGAACAAAAAAAAATAACACGGAACTGGTGAATACGGTGGTTGATCGATGAATTGTTCTTCCACAATTAAGGCTGCTTCGACGGACGTTCTACAGCAAACGCCTGAGTACGGCCAAATAGAACTCCTTACTGACCCTCTGTCCCTTCGGAACAAATTCATGATGTACCAAACTATGAATATCGAAAAAACCAATGAGGACCTTGATTTTTGAGCGAGTTTTGAGTGTGTGTCTTTTTTTTGCTTCGGCTCGTTTTTTCCTTTCGATTCCGATGATTGTTGACTTTTTTGCATGTCAAACTCATAAACCCATATCTCAATGGCAGTTACAATGCTCTCCATGAATGTGAGATAGGAATTTTTGAAAACAAAATTAACTTTTCCAAGAACGCGTTTCGTACCCAAAACATCATTTGAACGGAGTCGTGAGAGATGTAGAGCTTTTTTGGCATCTCTCTAACAATTGGCTGACTTTCAAGCACCATACCCTTCACTTTTTATACTCTCGCAACAAAGTTGCTAAGGAGAGTATTATAGTTTTGTTCACATAACGGTTGTTTGTAAGTGCTAAAACTAAAAGAGTCAGATATAGGGTTATATATACCAATGTGATCAGGGTGACGAGAAGAGTTGAAATCCGGATGTCTGTCTGTCCGTCCGTCCGTCCGTCTGTCCGTCCGTCCGTCTGTCCGTCCGTCTGTCCGTGCAAGCTGTAACTTGAGTAAAAATTGAGATATCATAATGAAACTTGGTACACGTATTTCTTGGCTCCATAAGAAGGTTAAGTTCGAAGATGGGCAAAATCGGCCCACTGCCACGCCCACAAAATGGCGGAAACCAAAAACCTATAAAGTGTCATAACTAAGCCATAAATAAAGATATTAAAATGAAATTTGGCACAAAGGATCACATTAGGGAGGAGCATATTTTGAAGTAATTTTTTTGGAAAAGTGGGCGTGGCCCCGCCCCCTACTAAGTTTTTTGTACATATCTCAGAAACTACTATAGCTATGTCAACCAAACTCTACAGAATCGTTTCCTTCAGGCATTTCCATATACAGTTCAAAAATGGAAGAAATCGGATAATAACCACGCCCACCTCCCATACAAAGGTTATGTTGAAAATCACTAAAAGTGCGTTAACCGACTAACAAGA
>NC_064304.1:84907838-84964091 GCF_023373825.1 Bactrocera dorsalis
CAGCAATCTCGTTAGAACAAAGTGTAAGGCTCTCAGCTGCTGCTGTCAAGGTTTTGAGACACCAGCGGGCGAAGGGGTGACTTATGAATTGAATTTCAGCCAATTTTACGTATGAAAAAGTAAGGAAGCCTAAGTTCGAGCGGCGAAGTATTTCGGGTGTTGGGAAATTTTACATAATTTTAAAAAATGTTGCGGAAGAATTTAACATTCGAAGAAACAGTGAAAAAAATTCAATTTGGTATCTTGTTAAATTATACTACAGGTCACAGACTCTCCGATTTTTATGACTAAAATCAACCCAAATGGCTAAATCGGATATCTCTATATACGATAACATGTTCAAATACACTTTTCTGAAATATTTATTTGTATTTATTTATTTAGTTAGCTACCTCTCTCTCAGCAGTTTAGAACATATCGTTATATAGGCGGGGATAGCATCCGTTTACAGAAAATTTCACGCTATTAAAAATTTGGTTCAGAGCAGGTTTGGTTATATCTAGCTTTAATAGTTTGTGAGATACAGAGATAGCCAAGAATGTACTTTAAACCCATTAAGAGGCGAGAGTACGCTCACATTTAAAATTCGATGAAGAGCATTTAGTAGGCGGACCATTTGTCCAATTTCGCTCATCCGATACCAAGGGACATTCGTTTCATAAATCTGTCACTTGCGCGAACCCACGGGCGGACAGACAGTCACATACATACATATTTATCTATATCCATCAGTTTTGTGTGAAACAACCAACCGTTAGGTGAAAAAAACTTTATACTCTGTAGCAATATGTTGCGAGAGTATAAAAATATTACACGAATATAACATTTGATGACGCAAAGTGCAGAGTATAAGTGAAATGAAGGGACAAGAAGCTGCAGCTTCAGTTAATTAACATCGATTCGTTGTTGTTGTTTTTATATTATCTTTCCTCATATTTGTTTCCTTTTTTCCAATTGATAAACGTAATAATGATCAGCTGTGAAACATTGCAAATAACTATATAGTATATGTATGTATGATGTCTTATCTTGATAATGAAGGGACACATCTGTAATTTAAAAACATTAACAAAAAAATTAATAGCTTCTTGTGGAGAAAAGGATGTGCGCAGAATTTCATTTCCTAAACTAAATAGATTTAGTTTGCGTATATATAGAGATATGGAGAGGCGGACATGGCTAAATTCACTGAACTCGTCATGCTGATCATAGATTTTCTGGGTTTCTCGAAGTTTTCTTCTTAGTGATACAAACTTCGTGCAAACTTAATATACCTCGGCTCAGTGTATAAAAACAATACCTGTGCCACTTATTAATTGACCAGCGTAAATACACAGCAGTACAAGCAAACTTTTGTAATAAGATAGTGGATTACATTTAAGCTTTAAGTTTTTCGAAAAAAGTTTGTTTAATATGCATGCATACATATGTATGTATACATGTAGCTCATAATTTTGGCTTCATTAATTGCTTAAATATACAACTAAATCTTGACATACATTGTAACACTATGCATTAATAAATATAAATTTTAGTACATCAGCACTTACGCTTTTCCACCGGAACCTTATGTGTTCTTTATTTCACCCTTTCCTGCTTTCTCTTTATTAAAAGTTCAAATGCTTTTTTAGCTTGAAAATATAAGTATTAAATATCATGAAACAATTTACTTCCCCATTTTGTCAACAAATACCTTGAAACAAAAAACACTTCGTTTATCACTTTATTCAATATTCGCATATTACTATCAGCTGTCTCCTAATTAGTGTGGCCAGATTTTTTGTTAGAAAAAACCAGGTGCGCAGTTTTAAAATTTAATCCCTTAAAATGGGGTTTGAGATTCTTATTAGCTTCCGGCTTGGAATGATATTTAACGTTCTGGTATTAAAAAATAAAGCAAATTTTTACAAAATATCAGAAAAGTCGGTCTAATTTTAATTGATCATTTAAAAAAATTTGCTGCTAGAAAGCGTATTTGACATTTCTTTAGGAGTCTGTGCCGAGAAAATTTTAGTTAGTAAAGAACACCTGACTGTTGTAAAACTTTGTATTTGTCTTTATTACGAACATTACATGTAGGTTTATGTTTCGTGTAATTTTTCAAACCAAACATATGTATTACTTAATCATTTTAGGAATTGTTGTCGAAGTGAAAGTTCTCGGTCGGATATGGATCCAGGATCGCTTAGAACCTGCTATTAGCTAAAACTTGTTTTAATTTGACCGCAAATGAGATAAAGCTCTTGTTATGAGTGTTGACAAAGTTATCCTCTAACAACTAAACCAGATTGCGACTGCAGATTCCAAATTAAAATTGACAACGTGGCGTATGAGTGATTTTTGAAATTAATTTTAATGAATCACAACCCAGCAAGTCATGATCACGAGAGCTCTAATACGTTAAAAGAACCCAGCCAACCACGGCTACCCGCTTGTGACAAATATTTCAATGCAACTACACATTTTTCTCCATGCACTAACACCAACGCACATTTTCGGGTTATTTTTTGTTGTATGATCACATGTATACGTACGTGAGTGGGTTAAATATTCGCTCGGCCTAAGACACACTCTATATGTTTATCCCCACGTTTACCCCCATGTTACCCACTGATTATCTAGTTTTTTACCCGCTGATGGTTGGCAGGGAATTTATGTAGAAACTAACACATAAATACCGTGCAACTAATAAATCCAATCTGTAAGAAAAGGATGAACCAGCACACGTACGCAAGAGTTTCGGTTACATTTAATAAGCAGAAGTCTATGGTATCGCTGTTGGGTAATGAATCGGTAATTTAATCGATAGTTGGCTTACAGGGAATCCAAAATTAAGAATGAGAATTTAGTATCACGTTAATATAGTAATACATATATGAAAAAATCTCAAAGTTATAAAAATAAATTTCAAACACCGAGTTTTTGCACACATTGTTTTTATAAATTAAAATTCTTTTGGTATTATTTATTTTACAGTTTTAATTGATTCATTAGATTTTGATTTTGTTCGGCACAAACAAATCTTAAGTTATTATAGGCAAAACTTTTCATTTAACGTTTTGGCATTGCAAAAAGCTTTATCAGTGCTTAATTTAATGCAAGGAAAATTAATTAAACATATTGCTTCGCTGTGTATATTCGTGCTAAATATGTGAGAAGTATGGTAATATTATATAACAATAACCAAATTAACAAAAAAAATTACAAACTTTAAGAAATATATTTAATGAATATACACACTATATAATATATAATGTATATCTGTAATAACTATATATTTTTATGGTATGTATATGCTTCGCTGTTGTTACAACTATGTGTTTTATGTATTACATTATGTACAGACATACAAACAAATAAAATTATTTCTCCAACTTAATTTAGCTTTAAACAAATTAACTCAAATATAGGAAAATCAAAGCCTATTAACTGTCTTAAGCTAAAAATTATAGATTATACAATTAGGTAAAAATACATACACAATTCGTGTAAACATTTACGTATGAATGTGCTATGACATTGATTATAATTATTATTGTGTGAAGAACTGGCTTTGCTCATTGATTATACGAATAAAATAATAACTACCACGCTACACCGATCGCTGTTCATTTATTACACTAAACTTAACGTCATTATTAACATCTCATAATCACAATTACCGAGAATAAAGTTCTCCATTTGCAATAAGTATTAGATTTACTAAGAGTGCATAAATAATAGTACGAAAAGCAACTTAAGTGGGGAACACCAAAACAAAATGGGTTCAGATATGTGTTTTTGGCTTTTCATGTACCCAATACTTAAAATTTACGCGCATATATTACATTGTTTGGATGTACGAATAGTATGTAGAGGTTCACATGTTGATCAATTATTGTTGGCAAAAGCGTTTTCACACGCCGTCAAATGACTTCACATTCCCTTTGTTACCCTAGGTTTTGGTTTTTTGTTTCTAAAAGTTTTCGGCGCCAGATACTGAACATTCGTGGGCCACGAATCGTGGCACTTTGCCGACAACACCATCGTCACTAAGCTTCATTATAATCATTATTATTGCCATTGTTGTAGCAGCACCAAAATTATTATTGCAGTTAGTCAATTAATGTATTTTTGCACCGGTCATCTATTGCACGTAATAAATATTTTTTTTTTACATTATTTATCGGTTTTTGCTTTTAGCCGGCGTAGGCAGCATACCGTTATACCTTTTCGTAAATGTGAAAATAGTTCTTGTAAGCTTTTTTATTTATGTTTTTATTCAGCTACAATGGTTGTTGTTGCTGGCGCTATGTGTTGTGTATTGTATTAAGTTTTATGTTGTTGGAGCATTTTCGGTGTTTGCTGCTACACATACTCATACATAGACTTTTATTACAACGTGATACGTCTAGTTTGTCTGATTTTATTTTTAGATTTAATTCAATTTTTACTATTGGCTGTCTGACTGTATGCGGCATTGTTTAAAGCTAATGTAAGTTGATGCAAATCAAAAGGTATTATCGTCAATTTGCATCTCCAATTCGATGTCCGAAAGATTCACCTCACGCAACGAATTTATGAACATATATCGTGAAAAGTAAATATACAACCAACGGAACCATTTCATTTGGGATTTATGCTCACGCATAGCGCGACGTATTTGTGCAGCCTCATCCCATCCCAATATACACCTTTAAAGAATATTTTGAAAATATAAGTTAGCGATAGTTGTTAAAATTAAACGTATTATTAAGTGAATATACATATAATATCAAACTGTATGTATCATTCAAACTAATGTTAAATATAAATCTTCAATACGTTTACTTTAATAGAGGTATATCTAAAAATAATATATATTTTTCATTTTGATTTTTAGTTGTAGAAATGGTTAAGATTTATATTGTTCCTGTAAGAATATATTTATTTATTAAATATATTCAAAAATGTATTGGAAAAAATGATCATAAATAATGACCTTTCGTCAGAGTAAAAACAAAAAAAAAAATATAGAAAATCTACAAGTGCTGACCTACTTTTAGGAATTACACTTTTTCTCTATAAATGTACTTCGCAAGATATTAAATTTTAAACAGCGAGAATATACCTGAATGGCATTAAAAGTATTTTGTTTACAAACATTTTTGTGTATGTAAATACATACATACATATGTTATGTGTAGGCATACATTTACATATATCGGAACTGATTGCAACAATGTTTACTTTAATAATGAAAAACATTGGTCAAAACTACTAATACAAAATAATTTCCCATTAAAATATTGTAGAATATGAATCAAAGCTAACAATCCTAATATTTAAACGATAAAAAATGAAATGTTGTAATAAACTTCAGAAACTATGGCAAGTCATGAGTGTGCTTGTTTTAGAGTTAGCTATCAGAAACTTTCACATAGTATCTTATCATATCATATTAACATATATGACTAGCAAATTATTAATTAATTGCTTGACTTTGATGAGAACTCACCAATATGACGAAATGCAGCATGTACAAAGCAAATCGAAAATCGAAATATATTTCCTTAAAATATTTATGGAGTCCAGCGTATAAAATTTGCATTCTGTAAAAATTACAAAATAAAAGTTGTAGTCGATATGTTTAGTCATAACGCAATTTAGTTATATATTCATCGCGCGTTCTCAGCACGACAAATGCTAATTACATGCGTTTCGAAACTCTGGCAGGTATGACGCTATCTCAATAGCATACCTCTGGAATGGCACCTGGTCGCTATTTATGTACTTACCTTTTGGTAATAAATTAGCTAAGCACAGTGACGCTGCTGCGAAATAAACTGCACTGTGATTGGGATGTTGGCTCACACCATCTCGATCGAATGTACAGATCGCTTGAATATCTAGACTTTCAACGGTGTGTAATATTAAATTAGCAACAACTGGTGCTTTCCATTCAACATTAGGGTCATCTGGAAGGTTTGTTGCGTTCACCATTATAATATTCGCTGCTGGAACACCCAACATTTCACATGAACGCCATAATTCTTCACGTCGTAATTGCGCTTGTTTCTCATAATTACCTATTAATAGTTAAACAAGTTACTGTCTTCTAATCAAATACTTTACTATAATATGAAAAATGTGTTAATATGTACATCGGATGTGAATTCATTCAATTTGTAATTTAAAGATATTAATCATACTCACCGTTGGACAGACATAACACGTACACTTGGCAGCTGGAACGATGTGTTAATGTGTATATTAGTGGGCCAAAGAACATGCATTCATCGTCCGGATGTGAAGTCACTAGTAAAACACGATCCAATTTGTGTTGTCTTGGAAAGCGCACATTGTTGATCAGCTTGCACCAACGCCACAATGGGCTGTTGCTGCGTGTTGTATAAAAAATGCCCAGGCATACTAGCAAGTACACCAGACACGCGTAAATAATATGCTCCAGGGCTTCGATTGCTGTCGAACTGAAGCGTCGATACGATAAAGTCGCCCAGTGCAGAATGTTAGCACGCCACGTTTCTTGTAACAAAATCAACGCTTGCGTCTGATTGCCAACAAACTGATGCAGGAACCGACCGCTATCCTCGTACAATTGCAATGTACTCGCACTTATCAATTCGAACACTTGATTAAGCCAAGACAATTTCATTTCATTTCAAATGCAGCGCACACTGATCAAAGTTTTCGAGGCAAAATGGTTTAATCGTTAAATTAGTTTGAATAATTATTTTTCCGAATTTCTAGGTAATGTATTACATCAAAGTAAAGCTATTATTTAAATACATACATTTATAATTTATAGCTTGTTTAATTTTTCCGGTGGGTAAGCCAAGACAAATGTTTCCAATTATGGTATTAATGATTGGTATTTCTTTTTATCGTTTTTCGTTAGAGTTTTCAGCTTAGACACTGTTTAATAAATCCAATTCTTTCATATCGGAATAAGATATCAATTATTTTGTTTAAGAGCTATAAAAACTGAAGTTTTGTTTTGCCTCTGGCGCGCACCTGAGAGTCCACATTTGTTTCCTATATTTTTGGTGGTCGGTCGGTTCCTTTGGCAAATGGCACAGACAGCAAGCAGCTGTTCTCAAATTTTAGCATTAGTGCTGCCACAGTTAGCATAAATCTAAAATTAACTAAAATAAAAGTCGTTATGTCCAACAATAAAATTCAAAACAAATAATCTGTCGATATTACTTTCACAGCAACAACGGATGTTACAACTTCATATTTTGGCTAAATTATGCTGTGTGTTATTTATTTGTGAACATAAGTTTCCCATTATTTTTTCAACTTGCCCTGCAAATTTTCATTTTAATTTTATTAAGTTTGTTAACGTTAGCATGAACTTGTAAAAATATTGTGACATGTAGCAGTATTCAAATTATTTTCCGACATGGCAATACGATTTTTGTATTAACAAATTGCTATTGACAACTGCTGTCACTCTTTGTAATTGGTGCAAACTTTTTTCTACGTTTTTGTCTACTTTTGTCAGGAAGGGAGGAACTTTTCTAAGTGATTTTGTATTTTACTGTTATATTTTTTCCTTAAAAAATCTTTATTTTCAACGAATTTATATTAAACTATGAATTTGGGTTGCGAGCCGAAATCAACAATAATTATGGTTATATCGTTATAAAAATAATTAAGATATAAAAGTTTGCGGAAAAGAGTATAGCAAGAAATGGCAACATAATCCCAGCTGCTCCAATATCACTAATGGGGAAAACAAAGAAAGAATTTGCAGATTAAAGGGAATAAGAAATCAATAAAATTGACTAGACCAAATAAAATGTTGATCATCTATTAAAAATAAATATTGATGTAAATGTGTAACGCAATAAAGTTCATGCTATACCTAGCTACTCTGAGTGTCCCAAAAAAGGATTAATGGCTATCACATATGTTAACACGTGTATATAGATAAGACAGACATATAATTTGCCAGTGTAAAGTGTTCAAATTGTTAAAGACTGTTAAAAGTGAACTCAATATAGACCAGTCGAGCAATCATTTGGTTTTAAAAAAATATTACGCTGCATTATCGTCGACCCCACTGACACTTCCTTCAATGTCGTCTACTAATCAACCGTTGGTAAATATAGAAAATGTCGATTTAATCAGCACATTATCTGAAGATGAAGCTGTTGCTGCAGCAGCAGCTGCGGCCGTATCAACCGCGCCGGGATCAGGCGCCTCTTTAGGTTCAATGAATGGAACACAGCTTGTAACACAAGTAGAGGTGAGCGAAAAGATTGAAAAACAAAGTTTTTCGGATGCTAGCCTTTTTTTAATTTATATTGTACATACTTGTACATACATACATATATACGCCCATATCCACTTATTATTTATTGTGTAAAATCTACTTTTGCAAATATAAAATGACGATATGGTATATTATATATATCTTTTTTTTAAATTTGCAGATAAATACAATCGGACTGAACAAAACAAAGAAGAAAAAGAAAAAATCAAGGAAAAAGTCACGGCGAGAGCATATATTGTTATCAGTCGACGATGATTCGGATGATGATGAAGAAGTTGATGTCTGTGACGTAGACGTAAACGGCGGAAAGACCAACGGTCATATTACTGATATTGGTGACAATTTTGCCAATCTATACAGCGATGTGGATGAAAATGATAAGATAGTTACCATCGGTAACGGCACTGCTACCGATGAGAGTGAATTTTTCAACTCGCTCAACGGACAGTCGCATCGTATTCACCAACCAAAACAACAACAACAGCATACAACGCAACAACTTTTGTTTTTAGAAGAAAACCCAGCGCACAATAATAGCAACACCAGCAATTTCTTTTCGCTCTCATCCAATACATCGCCAGTTTCAAATAATGGACTAGTGGTTACCACTACAGCTCAGCATCAGCGTGCTAGTAGTAGTGGTAGTCAAAATGGTATATTCAGTAGTAGCAGCAGTACAAGTAGCGTGAGCGGGAGTAATAATATTGCTCACATTTCCCCACAATATGGCAGTGGAGAAACATCTCCAACACATCAAGTTGATGTAAATCAGCGTGCATCGCCATTGTTGTCGCCAACATTACCTTCAGTGACAGCGACATCGCATAATTTTCAAACAAAAAGTAATCAGCTGGTATCGTCGACTCTACATCGTCATTACGACAGCGCTGACGACGGTGACGAGATCTGTCTGGTGCCAGAGGTAGATTACGAGGGCGCTTCCATAATGGATGCAGGAAGTGATAATCGGGAATCGCAGCCATTGCTCGGTGGACATGGATACAGTAGTAGTAGCGGAGGTCGCGATCGCAGTGAACTGACGGTCAATACCTTTATGGGTGAGTGTTATGTGAACAAGAATACGGAAAGATATAAAGCAAACAAATGAAAAATGTGTGTACAATTGTGAAATTCGCAAAAATTTCTAAATATTTTTAACGTTGTGGGGTAGAAGGCAGCACAGTGCGCATTTTGTGCTAATGTCGTCATAGATTTATCATATAATACTTCTAACGTAAATACTCATAATTTATTGTGTTTGCGGCTTTGGTTTTGTTTTGACCTACAATAGTTTGAAGAGAAACTTGTCCACAAATGACCAGATTTGTATGGCTTCCTAACGTTAAAGTCTATTTCTCGTCTCAATTGCAATTTTTTGCTCTAGCAAATATAAAAGTCACAATTAAGTAGTATGTGTTACATGTGTAAATTTGTGTTGCAAACGAGTCATAATGAAAAATAAACAGCCACGGAACGAAAAATAGAACACTTTAAAAAAAAATTATTCAAATTATTATTTTAATTTTATTAAATAAGCGCATTGCAATAATTTTATGATAGTGTAGTTCTTGACATCCATAACTTATAATAGTAAGCACACATTTGGTTATTTGTACAAATATTAATTATTAGTTGGCAGTTGTGGAAAAAAACGTTTTAACTGAAACTGTTAAAAAAAATTTAAATATTTAAAAATTAGGTAGAAGTTTGCATTGTACTCTCTCAAAAATCTAACTCAAATTGTCAAAATTATGAATTGTTTAAAAAAAATGGCATTCAACGCCATACATTTGGTTAAAAGTGATCGTTAAATGCTGAAAAAAAAAAACGCAACGGAAAATGCTGTTGGAGCCATCATAAGAAAAATAAATGTGGATCCTTTTAAATCTGTCCCAGAGAGTATGGCTGAAATAAATGATGAATTTTTATCCGACCTTAGACTGTCGACTTGGCATAATTCTTCCACTACAACAGCAACATGAATTTGAGTTCAGACTCAATTGTAGTAGACTCAGTTGGTTGGACGAATGAGTCGAAAAAACATTGTTGTTCAAAAGAAACATTACATCAAGGCTAAACTTTGCTAAATAACATTTAGAAAACGATGCCAAATTTTGAAAAAGTGTACTTTACAGCAATAAAACGAAGATGGCAAACCATTTGTCCATCGCCCCAGGTGTCAGGCATACTGGAACTGAAAACTGAACAATTTTTTTTAAGAAGAACAATTGAAAAAATCTTTTTAATTTATATAAATAATTAACTTATTTCTCAATTTACGCTATGCTGATGAAAAAAATTAAATTGTTTTCTGTTATTCAATACATGCTCAAAGTGTGCTATTTATCTGTTCACGACTGTACACACATATATGTATAATGGTTTATATTGTTATTTGAAGTATTATTTGCTTAGTGCAAGCAGTTTATCATGAATCACCGTATGTTTAGTATATACACACAAACACATACATATTGTTACGAATTTACTCTTGCTAGTTTACTTTGTTAGGTTCGTATCTCTGGATTGACAAATAAAATCAACACTGTTTAATTTAATTCAACAACTCTTTATTTCACAACTCGTCTACACTATGGCAGTTTACTCTTAGCACTGATTGATTACGTTGGCGCTGCCACGGCTTATATAGCCACGCACTTCTCGCTGATGCCGACGTATCCTTCTAGAATATCGCGTCTGGAAATTACCAGAACATACGGCTATAGCCACGCACTTCTCGCTGATGCCGACGTGTCCTTCTAGAATATCGCGTCTGGAAATTACCAGAACATACGGCTATACGGCGCCAGACGCAAGCAGACAGTCGCGGCGCCAGACTCAGCAATTGTTTAACTAGACGAGCAGACAGTGTGGCGCCAGATGTCTACAACAAGACAAATGCTATTCCATATACCTACAGCTATTGTTCATAATCAGGGATGCATATAGTAATACAAATACAACTTAATACTACTTTTTGTAACACTGCCCTCCACTAAAGCCTAATCGTCCCGATTAGGCACAAATCCTCTTGAACCAAATGGGGCGAGCCTCTCCAAATGTACTACTTTCATTTTACATCGTGCTTTCCCATTTCTTTGTATGCGGTATACCACGTCATTAAGTCGTTTCATCACCATATAGGGTCCTTCCCAGGCTGTCTGTAGTTTCGGGGACAAGCCTTTCTTTCGAAGTGGATTGTACAACAGGACCAGATCACCTTCTTCAAAACCTTTTGAATTTGCCGCTTGATCGAACCGGTCCTTCATCTTATTGCTCATCAGATGCGTATGCTGTCTTACCATTAGATGCAATTCATTCATTTCTTCTTTAAGGCAGAACAATAATCTCCATCATTTCTTACAGCTGTAGGATTCGTTCCAAACTTAAGATCAGCAGGGAGTCGCAGATCAGATCCGAAAATAATCTTTGCTGGCGTGTAACCAGTTGTCTCGTGCTTCGCTGAACGATACGCCAGCAGGAACATCTGGATGCACTTGTCCCAATTCCGTTGATCTTTATCGACGATTTTCCGCAGATGTTCTTCGAGCGTTCGATTGAATCTTTCTACCATCCCATCTGATTGTGGGTGTAACGCTGTTGTCCGTGTCTTGTGGATGCCCAATAATGTACAGACTTCTTGGAAAATGGAAGATTCGAAATTCCTGCCTTGATCTGAGTGTAATTCGACGGGCACTCCGAACCTTGTTATCCAATTTTCTACAAACGCTTCGGCTACTGTCTTCGCTTCCTGGTTTGGTAAGGCATATACTTCTGGCCATTTACTGAAATAGTCCATGACAACCAGTAGAATATTGTTTCCGGCCGTACTGGTTGGAACGGACCTGCAATATCCATTGCGACTCGTTCAAATGGTGATCCCACGTACTACTGTTGTAGCCTACCGCGACTTTTGGCTTTAGGACCTTTAGCTGCCATGCACTCTACGCAATTACTTATCCATTCTGCTATGGAATCTCGACAACCGATCCAGTAGAACCGCTGTTTAATCGTCTCTATAGTTTTTGTAATCCCAAGGTGCCCTCCACTAGGTCCATTGTGATATTCTTTCAATACTTTCGGGATCATGGACTTCGGTACTATGATAAGCAGACGAGACTGTTTGCCATCTTCGCTTTCCCAGGTACGATGAAGGTATCCATTAACGAGGTTTATGCTGTTCCATTGGGCCATATATGCTTTTCCGTTGGACTCTCGCTACTTATTTGTTCCTTTGGTGGTCGTACCCCATTTCTTTGGGCTATTATCAGCTTTGCAAGATCAGGGTCCTCCAGCTGATTAATTCTGATGCGCGGTGAGGAGTCCAATCATCTTCAGGTTCTATATTCAGTGATCGCACGTCGATTATACCTTCTTTTCCTTCTGATTTGGAGCAATGTTTAAATTCCAGTGGACAAGGGCGATGTGATAATGCATCCGCATTTTTGTGGTGAATCCCCTTTCGATGTTCCGTTGGTTGTTTCCATTTTGATGGGTTTACTTTTCTCTTGCAATTTCGGGCAAAGTGACCCGCTTTTATACAGTTGAAACATCTGCCTGTTGTATTTACTCGCTGTGCAGCAATTGTCTTCAGAGTCTTCAATATTTCTTCCATCAGCGCCGGTTGTTCCATTTCGACTCTTTGTACTTTGTGTGCTGGTTTACTTAGCAGGGAAGCTGTTTCCTGTGTGAGGGCGTGCGAAACCGTTTCAGCAAACGTTCTTTTTGGCATTGCATATGTGGCGCGTTTGGTGTCCACATCACGAATTCCATTTATGAAACATTGAATTTTTCACCTCTCAATGTAATCCACAGGTGCAGATGCATTTGCCAAATGAGCCAGTCGTTCTATTTCAGTTGCGAACTCTTGCAATGACTCGTTCATCTTCTGACCCCTATTTTGCAGTTCGATCTGTTATATTTGTTTCCGGTGCTCACTACCATAACGTCTTTCTATCGCACTCATTAATGCCTCATAGTTGTCCCGTTCACAGTCTGGAATAGACTGAATTATTTATGCTGAAGGTCCTTTCAATGATACAAACAAGGACGCCACTTTGTCCGCTGCATTCCAGTTATTGGCCGTTGCTGTCTTTTCAAACTGAAGTTTGAAAATTGAAATGGAATACTTCCATCGAATGTGGGTGCCTTCAATCTTTGATTATTTGTTGATGGTGCAGGGCCATGTAGTTGCAGTTCTCGCACACGATTACTCAGTTGAAGAAATTCTGATCTTAAATTTTCTTCGTCATTTTTTATTGTGCTTAATTCGTCTTCAAATTTTGAAAATTTCTCTTGCACTTGTGTATTATTTTCTGTAATCTGTTGTACCAAACGCTTTTCTAACTGCGTATTATTTTCAGTTATTTGTTGTGTAAGGCGAGACTCTAACTGTGATGTATTTTCAGCTATTTGCGTAATTTGCTGTGCCAGACGATTTTCTGCCTGCACTGCATTTTCTGCATTTTTGGCTATTTGCTGTGCCAGACGATTTTCTGTTTGCACTGCGTTTTCTGCCATTTGCTGTGCCACACGATTTTCTGTTTGCACTACATTTTCTGCCATTTGCTTAATAGCCACTAACAACGTGTTCATGTCTACACTTAATGATGTTCGTTGTTCTTCTACTTTCTCTTCTACCTTTGTAGAAGTTTCTGGCCCAACAAATTCGTACTCGTCCACATTAATTCCATCCGCTTCCATTGCTTCACGTAATCGTGCCTGCAGATCCGCCTTTTGCCCGCTTATCGGCAATTTACGCTCCTCCAGTTCCTTTTTCAATTGCTGAATTCTCAATTCTCCGAATTTAACCATCTTGAATTTGGATTATTTGACAATCCCACTTCTGACACCAATTGTTACGAATTTACTCTTGCTAGTTTACTTTGTTAGGTTCGTATCTCTGGATGACAAATAAAATCAACACTGTTTAATTTAATTCAACAACTCTTTATTTCACAACTCGTCTACACTATGGCAGTTTACTCTTAGCACTGATTGATTACGTTGGCGCTGCCACGGCTTATATAGCCACGCACTTCTCGCTGATGCCGACGTGTCCTTCTAGAATATCGCGTCTGGAAATTACCAGAACATACGGCTATAGCCACGCACTTCTCGCTGATGCCGACGTGTCCTTCTAGAATATCGCGTCTGGAAATTACCAGAACATACGGCTATACGGCGCCAGACGCAAGCAGACAGTCGCGGCGCCAGACTCAGCAATTGTTTAACTAGACGAGCAGACAGTGTGGCGCCAGATGTCTACAACAAGACAAATGCTATTCCATATACCTACAGCTATTGTTCATAATCAGGGATGCATATAGTAATACAAATACAACTTAATACTACTTTTTGTAACAATATGTATATGGTACTAATATTTATTATTAGTATAATTACACTTTCAAACTCAGTCCCATACATTCTACCATCACATTAAAAAAGTTTAGTAAAGAAATTCCTCAATACAGGAATATGTACATATGTATATTTTTAATTGTGTTCAAAAATGTCATTCGCTTTTAAGTTGCTATATATGCACTTTTTGAACATTTAGTTCTTATGACAATTAAAACTAGGAAAAAACGTTACCTTCGGTTGCACCAAAGCTGTAATAAGCTTCACAAATAAAATAGTTTTGATCGGTTGTTGTAGCGGCAGAAAATAGTTCTGAAGTAATTTCGAGGAATGTTGCCGGATTGACAGACCTTGGCCGGATAAAAATTCGGACACGTTCCGGTTACCTAAACCCGACCAGGAACGGGCAGCTGCATATACATATGCCACAGTCGTCCGATCTGAATTTTTTCCGGAGATTTTTCTGTTACCTAAGGCTTGTTAAATTTCGCCAAGACATATAAATCATATAAAACAGTTTTCCATACACCAACATCATTTTGATCGTTCAGTTTGCATGCTACGGCAGTTTTATGCTACGGTGAACCAATTTTGACAGTTCCGACACTTTTAGCTTTTGAGGAGGCTAATTCGACTTAGCTCAGCACGCTGATCATTTATACAGATATTTTATTTTGTATATCCTCATGAAACGAATTCCAATGTTATGTTCTAACTTTGCACATTCCTGCTTATTCAACATCTTTTTCTTTCCAATACTGTCAAAATGACCTCTGGCCGGCAACATTAATTTGTTTCCACCGCTCTGAAAATCTTACGAGTGAACAAATTGTGCATAATCGCTACAACAATAACAGCGTGTAAGCGCCCTTTATATTTGTATGTACTCATTTAAAAATATATAAAATGCAAAAATTGGCAAAATACTTAAAGGTTAAGGTTAAGTGCATTGGCGTTGAACTGTTTTGTCCAATATTTTTCTTTAGATTATACACTCGAAAATTTATGTTATTGTTTTTTATTATGGGAAAACTATTATATTTGACAAAATGTCGTCACGAAATTTGGCAAACAATGTTTTGAAATGTTGATATCCACATGTATGTACGTACATTATGTAGTTGCTATAAGAAATATACCTATGAAGGGTATTACAGCGTCGGTGCAACTACCTCTCTTTTTGATGTTATTTGAGAAATACATATGTATATCACAGGGAATGTTTGAAAACTTTTTATATGATTACGTATTTATTCAAATCAACACAACAGTGCCCATATTGCTGTACTGGAAATTGTATATCCATAGGTATAAAAGTGAGGATCGGAATGCATGGAGAATGTAGGAAAACAAACCATATAATTCATTTAATCTCGTCATGCTCGGCGTGTTGATTTTATGAAACGAGATTGTGCAAATATAAATAAACAATTACAATTTATATGCACATAAGTATGTATGTATGTATATATGTAAATCGGTGCATAACAGAGATAAAAGCTAAATTTAGTTTTAAAAAGTTCTGCAGAAAACTGTTAAAAGTAGTTTTCTGGGTATATTTTTTGTTGTGTTTGATACCTTAAATCGTTGCGTTATATTCTGCAGGTGCAAGAAGTTGGTTGGTTGGTGTTTAAAAGTAAGATTGAAAGCAGTCACTACCCTCTTTCTAATCTGAGTTATGCCTTTCATGTTGTATGTAAATATAATGCGTGAAATGTAAATACATACATATGTAGCTATTTATATACTTACATACGTGGACGACATTAGCAAATTGCCGAAATTTAAACAGACGATAAGAAATACGTGTCAGTCATTTGCCACACGACAAACCTTTTGTATGAGTATTTGTAATTGTGTTGTCGTTGTAGCAGCAGAATTCTGCCGAGTTGACAGTCCTTGGCCGGATAAAAATCCGGGTCCGTTCCGGTTACGTAGACCTGACTGTCGTGGGAACGGATATTTGTAATTGTATTTCATATCAATGTGCGTTTCTTTTGTTGGCACCAAAAATAAATCTACTAATAAGAAAGACTACGAGTATTTTTCGATTTGCGTGCAATTTTATCATTTCTAATAGCTTCACCAAATCTACTTACTTACCCACATATCAATTATAGGCGTTGCTCATGGACAGCAGAACATGAGTGTGTAATAGTTATCTAATATAATTTCAACTTTTTTGTTGTCACGGCTTTTAAATCTTAACCCTTCTCTAGCAGGAAAATCGTAAGTTCTAGTTACAGCATAATAAAATATACAAGTACATATGTATGTATCTACATAGGTACATATCTACAACTGTGTTCGAAATAATAGCAGTGGCATAAACAATTCAAATGAAGCAAAAAAATTGTGTAATTGATTTTTATTATGGGTTATTATTATTGTATTTAATTCGCTCACATTCAAGCTTAAAAGAAGTATGATTTCTTTAAAGAATAAGATAATGTTCTTCCTTAAATAAATAAAAAAGTTTGTAAATAAAAATTTCAGCTGTAATTAATAATAGCGAATGATCGTTGTTGGATAACATAGCTGCGCATCTCCTAGGCATGGAGTCCGCGAAACGTTTGCATTATCTTGTTGATAGACCCATTTCAACGGCATTTTCCATTCAGCGTGTGGTAGCACAGTCGACACCATTATTTCAACGTACAATTTGGCATCCATATTTTCTTTAACCCAAAATAACGGACCTGTACCTGTACCATAGTAAGAGAAGCACCCCCATACATTGATTTTGACACCTCCATGTTTTACTGTCCCTGACACATTTTTATAATCAAATGAAGCGTTTACTGGCCTTCGAACATACTGTCGGTGTCATCGGAAACCAAATAAAACAATTATTGTTTCATCGACCACAATATGTTGCGCCGTTTTTCGAATGACCAATGCAGGCTATTATTTCGAACACAGTTGTATATAGCATTATCCGTTAAGTTAGCACTTAATTTAACCATACGTTGGTAAATCCGCTTCGTTATCAAAACGTTTATACCTACTATCTTTAAATTTTTAAATGTATATTTGCAATTATCTACTTTTGGTATTTAACGAGGGTTATCTCCAGACTTTAACTAGCAGTAGATATTTTATTTTCATATTTGTTGTACAGTTCAAAAGAGAATTATTCACCCAATGGTTAGGCATTCCAGCATTTTACTCAGAAAGCTATAATTTATAATA
Organism: Bactrocera dorsalis; assembly: GCF_023373825.1. Classification (NCBI taxonomy): domain Eukaryota; kingdom Metazoa; phylum Arthropoda; class Insecta; order Diptera; family Tephritidae; genus Bactrocera; species Bactrocera dorsalis. Next base: position 84,925,654 of record NC_064304.1, read on the forward strand.
ATTTTACCATCTGATCAAATAAAAAAAGCTCATCTTCTACATTTTTGTTGGACTGCTTCGACTTCATATTCATAAACCCGCATTTCGTCACCAGTAATGGTGTATTTGATAAATGTAGGGTCCTCAGCTAAGTCGTCTTTGTTGTCGACTAATAATTAAAATAAGAGTTTAGACATAATTGTCTTATCTACTTAATTATAACAATAATTATTAAGATATAAACTTAATTATGATAATATATAACACTGTGGAACATTTTTGGGATTATTGTCTGGGGGGTGAGAAATTCCAAGTCAGGGTGATGGTACTAGGTCAGTATAGTAAAACCCTCAAAGGGTTTGGCGTTCGAATGTGTCAGTTTTTTTATGATCTTTTAAATTTTTTCCTTATCTTGATGTTTTTTCGCGAACCACTTGTCCGATTTTGATGAAACAAATTTAGAAAAATTAAAAATTACAATTTCTATTTGTATTTATTTGTTTTTATTCAAAAAAGTGTCATTTATCGTCTTTTTTTATAAATTTTCCCCAATAACTCCAGACTTCTGGCCATAAACTACTAAAAAGATAAAGTAAACATTTTTATAATTTTTTATTCTTAGTTTATTTATTTATTTTTATTTATTTTAATAAATATTGCCTAAAAAAAATTTATAAAAAAGGCGATAAATGACACTTTTTTTGAATAAAAACATATATAAATTGTAATTCTTAATTTTTCTAAATTTGAAAAACAAATTTAAGAATACATACATATATATTATATATACATATGTAAGTGTACTATATATGTATATAAAGCTAACTACGGCTATGAAACAAGTTCAATTATGTGTTGATAAATAAACTGTATTAGGGCAAAACTGCTAAGCACTAAATTAATATAGTCCCCTGTGGTCAAAAAATTTTGAAAAAGTGAGCGCGATCCCGCCCTGTATTTCTTTTAATGTACATATCTCCTAAACCACTTAGCTACAATAACCAAACGACAAATCACTTTAGCACCCTATCACCCATGTAAAAATCGATGAAATCGGAAGATAGCCAAGTAAACTCCCCATATAACGGAACTGTTAAAAGCTACTAAAAATGCGATAAATCAATGACTAAATATGTCAGACATAAAAATTTACACCCGAGGTGGTATATAATAGCTTTATGAGAGCCGGTGTAAAAATTGGACGATTGTCGTGGCACCGCCCACTTTAATGTGAAATCCCATATCTCGGGATCCGTCCGGCCGTTTTCAACTAAATTTGGTCCGTGGCATTCTTCCTATGTCACAGTGAGAAAATGGGCGAAATCGCACTACAACCACACCTACTTCTCATATAGCACAATTTCAAATTTCATTTGTTTCTTTCACTTTCCAGTACACAAATCAAGCAGCAAATAATATAACGGGATACAACTTTGCACGAATAATGCTCTTAGAGTATGCCACCTTATGACTAAAAATGATCGAAACCAAAAATTTTCAAGCTCCTATGTAGGTATCGAATATGCGACCTCCAGTACCTACAGTTGATAGAAAGTTTGACAGAAAATACTGGTGTTTATAATTGGTTTATAATTCTTTCCTGATAATAGCGTCAAAAATTAGTTGAATCGGATCAGTACTTCCCTTAGCTTACATATAATAATATAAAGACTTTCATACTTCCGGGTGACTTTATACCTCATGTATCGGCCAAATATGTTTGGTATCAGTGTATCTTTATGCCTAAAATAGATAAAATTAGGCGAAGAACGCTTATAACTAATATCAGGATTTTCAAACATTCGGCTAACTATACTCCATATTATTGGGGATTGTACCATTTATATGGGGACTTTATGAAACCCAGAGAAATTTTTTTTAGTATGTGCTAGGTCGAAAAATCAGAGTTAAGTGAAGAGATAAAATTAACCAATTCAGCTTTAGTAGTAGGATTGCTGAAATACATAAGTAGATGAAGTAGATTATTCGATTCGGTTTGTGCGCGCATTTTAAGTAAATTTATTTACTCTCTGTTACCTTGACGGCTTGCGCATTAAGTATCAGTTTAGTGAAGGGCTCACTTTCCAAAATTTTAACTATAAATTCTAAAATAAACCTAAAATATAATTAAATGCAGTAATTTCAAGTTACAAAAATAGTTTAATACATAAATTCTTCAGTTCATTGTGAACGATGCTTTGAAACTTTATGAATTCATTTGGAATTATTTTCGAATTTTATCAAAACTGTGTACTTCCATTTGGCCAAAATGTTTTGTTTTTCAAAAATTGTCAGTGTCAAAATAAGTTAAATGAAAACACAGAGCAAAAGAATTAAGAAAATAGCAAACAGTGGATGACGTGAGCCGTCATTGCGATTATTTGAAATCTTGTAAATAACCAAAGAACGGCAGAAAAACAGCAACTGCATTAATGTCCTTTCGAAAAGTAGCTTCTCAACCGACAGTAGACGAAAGGAAATCGGTAAATTACCGTTGCCATTGTCGGCAAAAAAAATGTGAGAATGAGTTTTCGCAATATTTGGAAAGAGAGAGTGAAGAGGACATTATTACTCATATTGAACGGATAAAGGCTGAAGGAATCAATGATGGCGAAGAAAGTAGTGATTCTTCCTACGAGATTGTCGCTGCCACTTGTGGATGTGTCAATTGTCCGTTGAAATTTCTGTGTAAGTGTAAATGTGCCTCTTTTCTGTCGCTGCCGTGTTACACCGTTGTTCGCCATTGGACGTTATATGGGTTAGATTGCACCTACGCACTGCAACCTCCTGTGCCCAATACATACATACATATGTAAAGCACATTTACAGACATTCGTGTGTTCATCGCTGCATTTTATAGATACCGAAATGCGTCGCAGAATTGTGTCAGCAGTGTTGTTCTCACTTCGTTTTTTGTTGTTTTTATTTTTACCTTTTTGCACTCTTTGCTTTGCTTTAGCTACGTGTAAAGCGATAGCAAAAACTTGAAAATTAAATAAAATGTTTTGTGTCGCATTTTGGTGTTCTGAAGCAGGAGGCGTTCGTATTATCTCCCGAGCTTTTGAGTTGCTTCACGTATGGCAACGTACATACGTGGGTCGCTTGCCAGCCTTTCACGGTCATTAAATGTGTTCTAATTAAATATATACGCGAATACGTTTTGATTTAATAATATTATAATCAAGTGAATTTTAAAGTTCAAATAATACCGACAAAATGTGCTCGTCTACGCAGAGTTACACGCTGTTTGAGGACTTCACTTTGACAGTGCATTGGAATCTATTGAGATTAAGGGGTAATTAATGGGAAATAACTCGTAAAAACATTTGTATGCATTTTAAGTGCTGCAATTTGTTTGTACTGCTTTAGATTTCTTGCAATACGTTTGTGTAATGTGAAAAGTGTGATTATCGCTACCAACTCCACCGATGGTTTTCATAGTAAAAAATAATAATAAATGAAGACACTTGACAATGTATGTATGGCAGCTATATGTTATAGTGGTCCGATATCGCTGATTCCGACAAATAAGTAACTTCTTAAGGAAAAAGGATGTGTGTACTTTAAATATGCATTGCGGATAAATAGGAGTTCGGAGTAAATAAAACGTAAAATATTTAATTATTCATCAATATTTATTTTGTCGCCTTCAAAGTAATGCCCACCAGATGCAATACACATATGCCAACTATTTTTCCAGTTCTCGAAACAAGTATCATAAGCACCTTTTGGGATGGCCTTCCGCGAATTTTGTTTTATCTCTTCGATCGACAGAAAATGTGTTCCATTACAATGATTGTTGGCAGTTATAATGCTCTTCATGAATGTGGGATCGGAATTTATTTTGATTTCGGTATTCTTTTTGAAAACAAATCAGCTTTATTGGGATGAGTCCAGCAAGAACGTCGAGCAAGAACGCGACCAAAATCATTCCCACGAACTCGCGAGAGATGTCGAGCTCTCTTGCCATCTCTCTAACACTTGCCTGATTTTCAAGCACCGTATCCTTCACTTTGTTAATATTTTTATCAGATGAAGTGTCGAAGATCGCCCAGAACGAGATATGTCGTAGGCTTGTGTTTTTGATAAAACCGAATCACCGTAAGCCTTTTCCAACATTCGCAACACGTACACAGAATTTTGTTTGAAATACAAAATTTATATGGGGCATTGAAACAGAAATGACTGGATAATAATCAATAATTTTTGTAGGTTTTTTTGTTGGAAACCCGAAGCGTCTTCCTTGAGCAAAGCAATGCTGAGAAACTGTCGTTAAATTTAAACCTAAGCGCATCAACTGAACGGAAATGAGTCTACCAGCAGCCTATCAATGTATAATATAATTGACAGGCAGTCCAAGCCTGTTGTTCTTTAACTAAAAACAAAAAATTGCAATGCACTTAGTTAAAAATATGTTCTATTAATAAAGACTGTCGAAGTATTTTTCAAAGATTTTTCTAAAATAAAAAAGTTTCATAATAGCTCCAAAACTTCTACTAAGGATTCACCAAAAAAATCAAATTCTTAACGAATAATGTCCTCACAAATACGTATTTGCTAATTGGAGAATTTCTTTCCCTTGGCAACATTTTATATCAGAAATATCTTCAAACGACAGATATGAACCTCAATAGATATATTATATGCAGTTCTAAAACTTTGCAAAATAAACGAAAATTAATATATTTAAAAAAGGGGTTAACAATTAAGTTCCTCACATTGACTTTACTTTGTACGAGAATAAAATAATTTTATTGTTCTGTAAACACTTTCTGTAACGCTTTCGCTGGCTACTAAATAGCTCCAACACTTTCGAAGTTCCCTTGTAACTATGTCTTTTGAACACACTGTAATTGTAAATGTGAATTGATATCCAATAACCGCAATTTTTTCCACCTGTCTTTGAAAAGCCGGTCGGTAAAAATAGCAAAACTTAAAAAATGGCTGCATAATTTATGAACAGTTCAATAAAATTGACGTGCTGACGGTAGAAATTTCAGTTAAAGTGTTTTGTGTATAAATGCACAATATGAAATTATTGCCTATGCAGTACAATGATATGTCTGAGCGTAGCTATCGTCTGACTGACGGCCTTCCACTGTTTTGATTTTTATTGCTACGCTTTTGGTTAGTCCAAATTAATGAGTGCCCGTGAACATTGGCTCAGATGTAACGGTTGGCGATTGTGGTGGCAACATTTGTGGCAATGTCCACTTTCCACCGCACATTTGCCACCTTGCAGACGCAAGCAGCGTTTTCACGTTTGCCGCATTATGGTTTTGCGTACCAATTTGATTTGTAAATAATGACTTTTTACATTTTATACATCTACTTAATATATGTATACTTATGTATATATTTTGAATAAATTTATTTGTGTTAACTAATGCAATATTTCTTTGTTTATTTGCAGATGATCCCGCATTCAATGAAGTTGTATTGCAAGTAGAAACGGCCATTACAGCCGGTGTTATGCCAGAGCGCATCTATCAGGGCAGCAGTGGGTCGTATTTTGTAAAGAACGCAGAAGGTGTAAGTGAAATAATTAAATTTTTAAATACTGAACTTAAACGCAAAATATTTTTTGATTACAATTGCTCTAAAGCTCGACTATAGAAAAAATAACAAAAAACTTGTCGTAGAGTGACACAAGAAGCTTTCATGAAAAACAATTAATTTGGATTACACGTCGCTAAAAAGATTGTTATATATAAAACCCGAATATACTCCACCGCGATTAACTTTTATTTTCAAATTCAAATTATAAACTTGCTCAACCTATTGAATCCTTCTTCATTAGTCTTTTTTGCTTACTTCATTATATTGCGTCTGATTGTTCGTATAGCTGTTAGATAGATTTGACAGTCTTGCCGACATTTCAACTGCTTTCGTCAGCAGTCGCTACATTAAATGAATACTTTACGGGGAAATTCCACGATTAAGTTAACTTTTGTGCGAATTTTTGGTAGTAAAATCAAACAGTATTAAGCTTGATCCACATTTCTAATCTGTACTTTCATGTATTATTTATATACATATATGTAAACACAAATTAATTTTATTTTAACATTTCCAGAAAATCTTAGGAGTGTTCAAACCAAAGGATGAGGAACCCTACGGGCGATTAAATCCGAAATGGACCAAATGGATGCATAAGTTGTGTTGTCCCTGCTGCTTTGGACGCGCCTGTCTGATACCGAATCAAGGGTAATATAGCCTTATACGTGAAAAATGAAATGGAAAATGGATTTAGAAAGAAAAAACAGAATTGCGTTTATCAATAACTTATCAATAATGTCTACTTCATTTCAGCTACTTATCAGAGGCTGGTGCCAGCTTGGTAGATCGTAAATTGCATCTAAATATTGTACCAAAGACCCGTGTTGTACGTCTGGTGGCCGAAACTTTCAACTACGCACGCATAGATCGGCAGAAGGCAAAACTAAAGCGACGCATCAAAGAACACTATCCTTCGGCGCATTTCAATCGCATGAGTCTGCCACTTAAGGTAGAAAGCATACACTTGTACAATGCATAGTTATTAAAAATTAATAAATGAAATTTTCTTCCCCACAGACTGGTTCCTTTCAGCTGTTCGTTGAAGGTTATAAGGATGCCGATTTTTGGTTACGTCGCTTCGAACAAGAGCCACTCACCACGAAACTCGCCAACTCCTTTCAGCTTCAATTTGAACGTCTTGTTGTACTCGATTACATTATACGTAATACGGATCGTGGCAATGACAATTGGTTAATACGCTATGTACGACCTACAGGCACTGCAAAGATTTCCGCTAACGGCGGAGGGTTGCGTGAGAAATCCATCAACGTGTCCGAACAAATACCACAGAAACAGGAAGGCGAACAGACACCACAAAATGCTAACAAGCTGGATGCCAATAAATTAGATTCAACGGCACAGAAGCAAGATTCCGAGCCTGCCACTTCTAATTTTGACGTAGCCAGTGCAAATAAACCGACTACTAGTCAATCGGGTGATGCGACAACAGAAGGCGCAATTACAATTGCGGCAATCGATAATGGGCTGGCTTTCCCATTCAAACACCCCGATTCGTGGCGTGCCTATCCGTATCACTGGGCATGGTTGCCACAAGCGAAAGTGCCATTTAGTGAAGAGACGAAAAACCATGTGCTGCCATTGTTGTCCGATATGAATTATGTCGAGGAAATTTGTACAGAATTATTTTATTTATTTCAGGTATGTATATTTAGTATATACATATATATAAGTGTGTATTATTTTATAAATAAATATATATTTATTATTTATATTTGATGATGTGCTGACAGCAAGATAAAGGTTTTGACAAGCGTCTCTTCGAACGTCAAATGTCTGTGATGCGTGGTCAGATATTGAATTTAACTCAAGCGCTTAAGGATGGTAAATCGCCAGTGCAGTTAGTGCAGATGCCGGCAGTAGTGGTGGAAAGGTATGTAAAATAACCTATTTTTATGTGAGAATACTTTGAGGTGGTCTTCTCCATTTTTGTCATTTTGGCGTATAATCTCTTATGCATACAAACTTTTTTTTATTCATTTACTATTATTTAAACTTTGTGATTTTGTTTTCAGATCTCGCGGGCAAAATAGTCGGTTCTTTTCGTTCACGCAACGCTTTCAGAATAAGAGTCCTTTCTTCTCATGGTGCTAACATGAGCGTAACAGCAGCAAACCACGTACTCATTTTAAAAGTTATCGAAACAATGAAAAAATGGATTAACATGCGAAGCGGTTCAAAAGTTGCCGGCTTGAAATCGAAATAACAACTGTAAATGGTTGAAATATTTCACTATGTGTGTCTGAATAATCGAGGACTGACTGTGTTCTTACTCACTAAGATGCTTTGCCATTTAGTGATACTTTTGATAGGCTTACACACATATACACAGCTCTTAGAAGTACATACCCACGTATTTGCTGTTTGTTTTTTTTTAGTTCTAATATTGTACATACATACATATATACTAAATATGAGAATATGTGTAAAGCGAAGTACTATTTTTATGAAAATTTTTGTATATTTTCATATTTGCTTAATTTTAATTTGAAATTGTTATCAATTTAGCTGAAAGAAGTTAGGATGTACATTGCATAATGTTATTTACTTATTAAACAAAGAAAAGCTTTCGTTTATTCATATATAAATAGATATATACATACACACATAAATACTTACTGTGTACGCATAAATACATGCGGCCATATTATGTAATTCCATGTGCTATTTTCACTTCAAAGCTGATTTTCCTCAAAAAATCCCTTTTGAAGTGAATTGATTTGCACCGAGAGCTATAATATGTCTGCTTGTTTTATGCATTGCCATTCCAATAGTAATAAAAATCAAAGTTTAAAGCAGGTATTGCAAAATTTTATTTTATGTAAAAAGAAATAAATATTTGCTTGAAATGTCGTGATTCCTCTTAGTTATCAGCGGGAACTGGCGTCCTTCTATGCTTTAGAGACGCTAAAGTCTATGAATTATAATCTATCAATCGCACTCCTTCATATCCATCATTTCATAGTACGAACTGACATACAGAGATACATATATATATATATATATACATATATAAATAAATTTAATAATATAATATACAGTAATGTCATTGTTAAGTGAAACAATTTAATCTATTCAATGATGTAATCGAGTACACCGATACGTTTACGATGTTTAATGCTGCAGTTGAAGATAATGAACTTAGGTAGGAGAAATACTTATTTATATAAATATAATAAAAAAATGTGTAGTTTTATTTAGCACTCTGTGCAAATAAAAAATTTGAAATGGATTCATTATAAACCACAAAACATCCACACACGCACTTCTATTACCAGCACATATAGAAATGGATTTTGTGTTTGCCTTTTTGTAATACAATATAATCCCAATTCATTCACAACACGTGTACAGTACGCATGCGTAACTGCTACGCATATGTACAAATACATGTCGTTTAACTTAAGCCGTTAAGGAATTTATATAAAATGAGGAATGAAGTTAATTTTTATTATCAACAACATAAATTAGCCTTGAGAAACACCTACACACAATTACACTTTGCCTGATTTTATGTGTGAGCATGTCCATCTATAAATGAACAAGTATAATTAAATCGAAACCGATAAATATATGAGTTTTACTTACGGTTAGATGGATCAATAGATTTCTTTTTCATTTCATAACTTGCCAGCTATTTGGGTGAAATCGTGTGATCTTGAATATTGGAAGCTACTATACAGCTGTAATTCGTAACTCACGTTGAATACGCCTCAATTACAAAAATTCACAAAAATATGCTCGAAAGTCCTACAGATAGTCAACATCTTATTTGCTTTATTGCTGATGAAATTATGAGTATTAATAAAATTGTATTTAGTAAAGCATACATATACTAAATGAGCGATGTACAAAATTTTACTCGAAATGATCACTTTGTTCCCACACAAGTCCTTCATTTTTTTGTTTGATGGCCATTGATCATTAGCAACTTGCACTTCTATTGATATTGACGACACTACTCGAACCAAAGATTGTTTTAGACATTTAAAGTTTGGCATACTTGGCAGACCATGTTCTCCAAATCTGACCCCAAACTATAGGCCAGTGGATTAAAGGTTTAACCTTTGTTTCACAAAAGTTAAGAGGTATAAAGCTTTCACGGAAAACTCCCACTCAGACTTGAACGTGTATTAAAATTGATATATTAGCTCAACCTTGCTGAAAACCCGTTTAATCTGTAGCGCTAACTCCATTGTAAATATCGAATGTTAAAATAATTTAAACGAGTTTCTGTCATATAATAATATAACCCCTCAAGTGTTTCCGTTTCCGGTTATGTTCGTGCTGAGCGATGTTGCTATTTGCCAATATCTGTGATTTCAGTAATTCTTAAATCATTATGATTTTAAATTGTTGGAACTTCTGGATACTTCTTAAAACTTATATAACTAATTAAGACATGTTTTTAACATTTGCATTTTTTTATTTTGGAATTTGGCTTTTCTGCTGTTATATTATTCTGCTATTGTGATAACAAGTCACCCTATTAAACTTTACTGTTAAAAATTGCAATGTCATTAGTTTTTTGAAACGCTATTGCAATCGTAAGTCGGAGAAGTGTCCCCTGCTACAGTGAAAAAATCACCGGTAGTCCCTAGTGTAGTCTAGTGTCTACTCATTCATTGAACTTTTCTGTCAAAAAAAAAATGTCTGACGCAAAGTGATGTGAATTGGCATAAAGGTCTCAAGAGAACATTTTTTTTTACTAATTTTTTCATGTCATAATTTTAGCCATTATCCATCACTGGTATTTTTTGCAAAAGCACAGCTAACTTCAGGCTGGAATCATTTTGCTAAATATTGAGTTGCCAAAATTTTTGGTACTCTTCACACATACTTTCTAACTTGTGAGTGGAAAAGAGATAACTGCATTACTGTGGAGTATTGAATATTTCGACAGCTGGCATGACAATAGAAAGAACAACCCCGACAGATTTGCTCTTTTCTTATTGGAACTATTCAATTGTCAAACTGTTCCCTGAACTTAAAGAAGTCATTTAGCTATTCCTTTAAATCGATTTATTATTGATAAAAAGTGTGATTTATATCAAATCAATTAAATTTATTCGAAAATATACGTGTTATAATTGCTGATAGTGGTCGTTACATTCGCATACAACACTGATTCACGTGTCATTCAGCAAATCATTTAGCAGGGCTGTCAAGTCTTCAACTGACTCCTCAGAAGAAATAAGGTGCGAAGGTGGAGCGAAAGTGAAAATTTAAAATTGTCAATCTTTGCAGATTCTCTCATTTTTATCTGACGTTTTTGCTTCTACCCTGTACACTCGTTTGACGCAAAAGCTTAGAAAAGTGCATAATTCATCCAAAGGTTTACACGCGTGTCCGAAAGTTATCAAATAAAATATCTCAAGTCCGTCTGTGGAAAATTTTTATTCAATAGAATTTCGTATTGCGATATTCATAATCGGAACAGTAGTGCAATATAAAAAATCGTATAAGAGGAAAATACAGTGCAAATTGCTTGCGAGGAGCAAAATAAATCGGAAAATTGTGATATTGTGAGAATTTCCGTATGATCTGCCAGCGCCAATGCCAAAGTTAACTGCTACGCCGGCTGACAACGATAGCTCTCCACGATAAAAATCATTCTCGCGTACGACTATCTAGTTGGCGCAAGCGGCTGTGTTCTCCCTTTACTTTCGGGAATAGTTGACGAAGAAACAAAACAAAACCTTTTAAGTAAAAAAAAGTATTAATTCAAGTGTTGAAGAATATTAATTCTTAAGTGTTAACAATTATAAGAAACTCAGTAAGTTACATTGACTAACTAGTAAAATATAAAAGTACACCAGGAGATTGAACAACGAAAATGCTGATCAAAGAATAGTAAGTATCTAAAATTTAACCTTTTCTAGGATGAGTTATGACATTATTGTGTAAAATATAAGCTTTTTTGATCACTGGATATTATAGCGGCATGAGTTAAGAGTGTCAATGTATACTCACGCCCCCCTAAATAAATACCTGGATTTTGACCATGAAAAAGTCAATTCCGCGGGCACCGTCAATGTCAGCGCCTCCGGAGTTGATTGGTGTAGTAGCAGTTAACTATGTTATAATTTTTAAACTCTATGTCCTTAGTAAATTAGGACCCAGTTAATATTTGAAATAAAGCACTTTTACTACAACCGCCAAACAGAGTGTGACAAATCGATTTTTACCCCGCACTTATAAAGAACGTTTGCGGCGCTGCTCAATTAGTAGCGGATATGTACATATGTATGTAGTTGCTGCGCAGCAAGAATCTGCTGTCGTTGGTGACATAGGTTTTGACAGTTTTGTTTTCGGTTCTGTTACGAATTTTTATGGAATCTACATATAAAAGCACAGTAATAATTCAATAATTTTAACTTTTCAAAGTTATATTTTTATACTCTGAACAGTGCTTCATGTACCTTATAAAATCGAGTTTGCGATGTTGCTCTATTTGTATACATACGAAGTAGTTCCACACTTTCTGAGATGTCCATATGACTGTTGTTGTTGTAGCGGTTGAGATCTGTCGAGTTGACAGTGCATGACCGGATAAAAATCAGACCAGTATAACATATCGCTGCTATGCAAATTGACTGATCAAAATGAAGTTCTTGTATGGAAAACTTATTTACTAAACAAATTATTTTCACGAATGACATAACACAATCTCCACTATAGCTTATAGCTGATATTTAACCTGACCAAGAAACATAAGATAAAGATGTCTTGAACAACATTTTCCTTATTAAAAACATTAATTCGACTTGAAGGTTGGTTATATCAAACAACAAGCTAGAAAAACAAACAAAACGTTCCCTATAGAAAAGGAATATTTGGCTGTTAAAACGTTATTTCTTGTTACTAAATAATATGACATAATAGCTATTGCGTTCCTTAGCCGAAACTTTTATTTTATTGTAACATATTATATAAATGTTTCCTCTAACGGTTAAATAATCAATATACAATCAGTATTAAAGCCGGTCTTTTAATAATACACAAATTTACTTGTTTTTGACAATATCACACTTATTCGAAATCGTTTTGGCTAACTTTTTGTTATTTAAATATTCGCTGCACAGCTCCACTTTCTTTCTTGAATCAATCATATGTATATGTATGTAAATCGTAAGTGTACCCTCCAACTCATTATCGGTTTAGCCACGCTTCATCCTATCCGCCGCGTGTACTCAATATTTTTTATTTGCCTGCAGGCTAATGTGATTGGTCATAATATCTTTGCTCATTGCATTAATCATATTTTATTGATGCGATTTATTGATGGCTTTTATTAAGCATTAATCAGCTGATTTCTTCCCATTTTTCAATCAAGGTGTTTCAAAAGTTATTTTGCCCATATTAATGTGTTTATAGCAAAATTGTTACAGTTACGTTTTTAAAATATTAAAATTTAAATAGTCACACTACTCACAAGTATCGTTACCTTTTTTAAATAAATATCAGAAAAGTGAGTATAATTTCCCTTAGACGACTTTAGAATTTAATAACTATGTTTCACAGATAAACTTGAAAAGAACGGGTTATACATTAAATAGCTCCCGGACAATGTGGTGGAGAAATATAGAATTTTAAGTAACACAAGTTTTCAAAAGAGATGGCATGATGCCGAATGTATTCTATTTCAAAGAAAATATGGTATATCTTTTTCTACAAAAATGGAAAAGTTATGAAAATTTCAGTTAACTTGTTTTTTGCAGTTTGTTGGGAACTCTTTCTTTTATTTGTTTCCTCATCAGATGGGCGAACATATTATGTACAAAAAGGCGGTTAAGGTTCATATCGGACCGTAATAATCGTTATAACAACAATAATGATGTGACATCTGAAACATAATGGTTAATTAATAATGTTGGCCATTCAGTTTTTTTTTTATTTGTGAAAAGATTCTTTAATATTCATTAAAAAGGCGTTTTTGATCATCTCGATTTAATTTTTACCTTTTTTTAACCCCATTAATTGAGATGAATAAAAATTAGCAAAGCAAATGTTTCACAACACTCGCCTCATATCGATATAGCGCTTGGTGGAGCAGACGGTTTATCAATCAACTATGAAAAATAAAAGCCAACCAATAAATTTGCAATTGAGCATTCAAAGCGCATTTGTATGCATGGTTACATATTAGGGTGAGCATTATTTAGCAAGTTTATTTCTCATTTCTTCTCTTAAAAAAATTGTGTGGATTTATCAATGTTCGAAAAGGAATCATTCTGTGCAGCCTAATGAAAAATAGTTATAATAAAATTATGATAATGAAATATGATTAAATTGTAGAATACGTAACCATTATATATTTACTAGACATTGACTAAATTAAAAAAAGTACACCCTAATGTGATTTCATCTAAACATTTCCATACCCAATTTGGCCATCAAGTGACTTTTAGGAATTGTGCGTTACCTTCGAGCACATTTGGGAAATAATTTGGTGTACTACATTATTGGAAATGAACCTAATCCATGCATACATATGTATGTGTGCCTATACAGGTGAACTATAGCAAAAATATTCAAAACTGGCAGCCGTATGAAGAATGAATCATTCTTTCAACTTTATCTGTTGTTGTTGTCGATGCCACGCTGCACTAAAATATCAGCCACGCCAATTGCCATTCCATGCTTTTGTGCTTTTTATAATCTCAAAATTTATGCGTATCAACGTGTGACACTTTGCCTTTTCGCTTCTCTCTCCCTCTTTCCCTTTTTTTCAGAGTTTGCAGTTTTTCTATTTGGAATTTCAATTCAATTATCAGTTAACTATTCTTTATAGCGTTGCAATTGATTGCGGAAATTTGTTGAACTCGTCGGTAGACATTGGTGCCGGATCCGAAGGGCGAGTTGCAATTCACGCACACTTATGACAAATCGACTCAATTTATGTAACGATTCAGTAAAACTGAAATTATTCAAAATTTGCTAACGAGATGGTCGGAATATGAGTTCATCAGTGTGTATGAATATAAGTTTGATGTCGTTGAGTGTTGTTGTTATAGTTTTGCTCAAATTAATCACAGTACCCTATACAAATTATGTACATTATGTATGTATATATTTTTTTAACGCATTCCGGATTTTATCTATCAAAGTAGATTCGTAAACTATTTTGGAATGAGTTTGTACAATTTTCGTATAAAACCTCTTAGTTATAGTCTGAGCCGAGGTAACGGGTTTTTCACACGCTGTTTTATATAAAACAAAAACATTCTAAACAGTTCATGTTCAGTCAATGAAACTTTTCATTCCTGTGAAAGTGCATTCGATGTCGTTATGTATGAAACACGATTTCTTTTGCGAGGCTACAGAAGTCCAGACGTTGCACCCAATTTTCTATGGTTTTCAAGCATATATCGTGACGTAGCCCTACAGGAAATAGTTTAACGTCGTCAAATCGCACGACCGAGGTGGCCAATTGACACATAACACATAACACATTCACTAAACTTGGTTTTCAATAAGTCGATTGTGTGTGTCATGGAGTACGTGTGAATTGCTGTCTAACTCACCAATAACGCATATTTTGCTTATGGACGAAACCATTCAGCCAGAAATTAGCCTCAGCGCTGAAGATGGTTTTTCGATGAAAATCCGGATAATTTTCAAGTTGTTGCTCAGCTTAATTCACGAACATACGACGATTCCAATGGTCAAGCGGCTTTAGTTCATGCATCAATTTTACGCCTTGTAAGAATGTAGGCCAAGATCTCTTCTACACAACGACGTCACAGAGATGCCCAACGCTTGAGAACAACGTGTGAGAGACTGATTTGGGTCTTCCTCAATTGATACGCTAGCGGCAAATTCTCGACACTACCGGCACTTTTTTGTCTCACTAGAACTGAACATTCTATACTCTGCCTGTGGATTAAAAATTTTCCAGTAGACGCTCAATTGCAGATCTGACAGAACGATTATGTCGACCATAAATTGGACATAGCGCTTTTAAAGTTAAGGCCACTGACTTTTGAATTATTCTAGTAAATTTTAATAATTTCGACTAGTTGTTGGGTCGTATATCTTTCCATGATGAAATGGCAAACTTTACTGAAGAGAAATGTCAAAAGAGCGGAGAATATGGCGTCGTTTGCTGGCTCTATCAGTATATTGTAACATCCAGAGAAATATCTTCCCTATGAAATATTTACTTACATATACCATATACTTACATATTCATATGAACGATCAGCATGGTATGATTGCTTCGGGTTTTTCCTGTTTTTGCTGATAAATTTGCTTTTTGTTGAACTCAAGGTTGCCACCTCAGTACGTAATTAGAACGAACCCGGATTTTTATCCGACCAACGATTGTCAATAAGGCAGAATTTCTCAACATTATTTTGATGATGTTTTTGTCTGCGCAACAACAACAATAAATCAGTTCAATTGCACTAAAGTTTGACACAAAAAATGTACATACTTACAGTCTGTCAAGTAAGAGCGTAGTGTTAATTTATAAAAAAAATATTTTACAAAACTTTCATATTTACATATATGTATATACATTGTCCACATTACAAACAATGATGCAATTTGGTCAATAATATGTCCAGTCACCACCGACGTCGATAATTGCCTGGCATCTCCGAGGCATGCTTTCTACTAATTTGACGGCGTATTCTAGTAGCAAGGATCTCCAGATCCGACGAGTTTCGTAAGACAACTGCTTCAAAGTGTATGTGCGTCTTCCACGAAGCTTCTGTTTAATATATGCCCACACATTTTCAATAGGGTTTGCATCGCGCGACTGCGACGGCCAATCCAATGTAACGATGCCAGATTGAGTTTTCCATTGAGTACAGGGCTTGCTGCGGTGTTTAGGATCGTTGTCCTCCTGTAGAATCCAATCTTCATTTTTTCTGATGAATCATCGTTTGACAGATAGCAGTAAAGCCTTTTTGTTATTGCGACATTTTGAGACCTTTCGGGTGGATGCAAAGGAACACAGCTTTGTAGTGCGGCGCGTACTTAGCACTCATGGCGTTTAGCGTGATTATCTTTCAAAAGATCAAGGACAACTGAACCTTTGTTGGCAATACATCAAGGACAAAGCTTTCTTCTATCGGTTCGCGAAGGAATTAGAGCGAAATCTTTCATTAACTGTCGGTAAAGTTGACCACGCTCTGGCAGAATGTACGTATATTAGAAACCCAAACTCTACAGAGTATTGCCAAAATGCTTTTTACAATTCAATAAACATTTTCAATATTTAGAATAGTTTAAATGAGCAGAATGTTTAAGGGTGTTGTAGAAAAAGAAATATTTTGACCGGCGGTTGACTTAATATACATAAAAAACATTATAATATAGGGTGGGCCATATAAAATTTTAAATTTCGAAGATAGGGCGTAAAAGATTGAGTGTAGCGTTTGCTGTATGGCACGTAGCGCCGTCCTGCTGGAACCAAATGTTGTCCAAGTCTTCCTCTTCAATTTGTTTGAAGAAAAATTCGGTTAACATTGCGCGATATCGCTCACCATTGATGGTTACGGTTCCTTCTTCATTTTCGAAGAAAAATGGGCCGATGATTCCACCAGACCAAAATCCGCACCATACAGTGATTCGTGCTGGGTGCATTGGCTTCTCGACGATTACGTGCGGGTTTTCTGTGCCCCAAATGCGACAATTCTGCTTGTTAACGTAACCATCGAGGTGGAAATGAGCCTCGTCCGAAAAGATGATTTTTCGGTAAAATTGACCATCCTCGGTCAAACGATCTTCTGCCCAATCTGCGAACTGTAGAATAGTGAAAAGCGACCCATTTCGTAAATTTTAGACTTTTTACTGAATATCTGTCACTTTCTGAATGGTATTTGACGTTTCCAATGTCGAAATATAGAAATATAAATATAGTGATGTACATTTTATATACATTAAATACATTACATACATACATACATGCACATTACATACAGGTTTATAATTATCTACTATTTTTTTTTTTGATAAAGTCCGTCCCTCTTCTGTCTCCCTCTTTCTAATTGATAAAAAACCATAATGACACAAAAAAAACAGACCGCAAAAGTTATTTTTCAAAATTTTCAGATCGAATGATGTTTTGCTGATTTAAGTTGTTTAGCGTTGTTACCCTTGCTGTGACCTCAATCGTTAGCTTGGTGGGCCAATTGGTCGCCATTACTTTGCAATTGTTGTATTTTTTGCTTCGTTACATTTGAAAATCTCCGAAATTGTGCACTGAATCATGGTAAGTGTAGACGGAACGCATGTATGTAGGTGAATGATTGGTCGTACATATTTAAATTTGTATGAATCTACGCATGAACACCCTCACCTACTAATAACCTCGCTATTCACTTAGGCAAACGTTAAAGATAATTTTTATTAATTTTTTCATTCCACACAGCTTCAATAATTTGGTCTAAATGTTCTGGACTGTTTGGATGCTTATCCTTTTGCTCATAAACTGTTTTGGCTTTATGACAAGGGGCTTAATCAACCTGAAATACATTTTTTCAAATTCCAATGCATTTTTTGGCGTGCACAGATCGCTAAACTTGGTTATAGCCCTCCACACCATTAAATTAGGTGAATGCTTTACAATGGGCAAAAACGGCTTCCCAATTTCCGTCGGGTCCAAACAAATTAAATTTGTATTTTCGACAAAAATAATAATCTTCAGTCTGTTGTAGTCCAAGTTTTGTGTGATCTTGCACACTCTACCCGGTGTTTCTTCATTCGGGTAATGAGAAGTGGTTTTTTGGCTCCATGACGTGCTCGTTATAAAAGATTATTCAGAACATTTTCATAGAACGAGTATTTATTTTTACCCCAGTAGTTTCATAAAACGATGAATTGATTATTTCAGCATGTTTAAAACGATCAGTAATGTGCATTCGTTTCATTTGTCGTTCGTGACGAGGTTTTACTTTTGGCCGTTCACTGCCCTTTTTAAAAGTTTATGAATTGAAATTCCTTTAATTTCTAATTACATTGAGCACATTTCAATAACATATGCACAGTTCACGAGCTATTTCACGTTTGGATAATTTATTTTTAAATAAAGCTGCGATTTCTGCCTTCTTTTCTATTGGCAACACCGTGTTCAACTTGTTTTCGCAACTTACTCAAAAGAAAATGCCGCAAGTACTCAAATAAACACGTGCAAAGAGTAACAGTTACAGAAATAACGGTAAATTAAACAAAAGCAGCCAAATAACACATTTAGTGTATTTTGAGCGAATAGTGACAGTTTAAAAATGGAATATGTTTTACAAAATTTTGGAATGCGTGGGTTTTTCTCTAAGTGTATGTGCATACATATGTATATGTACTTTGATGTAAATATACACACGTACGAAGTGTGCATCAGCTGAAATCATTTTAACTCATTTTGATATTCCTCGAATATTTGCGAGCGTGACCACAAGCGACGATTTCATTTTACTCGTTGTTGTTTTAGTTTGTTCAAGTTGATTTATGCACACTTTTGCAAATTCAGCGCTAATATGACATATACACTTTTGATGAAGCTTTAATACAGACATACTTTACTTATGATTTCAATATTGTATTTTCAATATTAAATTGGGCAGAAACAAAAAAATGTAAATATTTGCAAAGCGCCGAAGAGTTTTTAATTGAGGCTCAGTTTGCTTTTTACCAATATTGCTTGCAAACACTCACATATACAATTATAGCAAACATATAAACATTTACAATTTATTAAAAATATTTATGACGCATACTTGAGTTATTTGTATACATATGAATGTATGTGTGGGTGAGTTTCAAATATAGGGGTTTCCAATAAGAGCGCTACAAAAACGGTTTGGGATATCAATAAAATTCTTTATTGGAACTCGATTTCTTTTGCCACCACGCGTGCAAGGGTCCAGACGCTGAGTCTAATTTTCGACGGTTTTCAAGCATAAATCGGTCGATATTGCTGCAATTTCACGTTCGATATTCGTACGAAGGCCATGTTGACCCTACAGGAAATAGTATAACGGCGTTAAATCGCATGACCGATTCGCCAATTGACTGGGCAATTTCGAGAGACAACACGTTAACAAAACTTAATGCAGTTCATTTAGCATGTTGAACTAAACAAAAATTATTAGATTAAAATAACTTGACAGTCCATTGGTTACGTCAGCTATTACGTTTCAAACTCGTTTTAAATTGGGTTTCTCACTAACGCTTTCAATCCAGATTGAAATTAGTCAAATGTGACGGTTTCTATGAGGACATACATATGTATGTATGTAAGTATCTCATCGCAAGAATATTTCGATAAATCGCCTTAAGTATTTCCTACTTTGGCACATTGTTATTGCCGCTCGTCACCTTTGCTTTGCGCATGTTGCTGTATTGTTTTTGTTGCTTTTGATACATACGTATATATTATCAAATTGAATAAGTGTGCTGATAAATACTGGTTTTTGCACATTATCGCATGCGTGCAATATCTTACAGAAATATGTGTACGCATAAGTATTTTTATACCCTGAACAGGGTATATTAAGTTTGTCACGAAGTTTGTAACTCCCAGAACGAAACGACGGAAATTCTACAAAATATGTATAAAAATGATCAGCATGACGAGCTATGTACATATGTACATACATATGTATGTACATGTAAGTGTAGGATTAAAATTGTCAGATTCATTCCCTAATAATATCTTCTGCTAGTTGACATTTTAATTGTTTTCACAAAACATTGGCATTTACAAAAAAGCTTTAAACATGCAAATCCTTCAATATTAAACTGTTAATTTGTAACACTTTTGAAATCAATGGATCTCCATGACATTAAGTGTTGTGTGAACTACGGTTGATACTCAATACACAAAAGGGTAATAAAAGTACAATGTCTATTCGTTAGGTATACATAGTTTTTTGATTATCTGTATGCGTGCATAAATGTTTGCTCTAAGCACTTACGACAGAGCAGAAAGCACTTTAGTCGGCGAAAAGCGAGAACGATTGCAGCAATATTGCGAATCAAGTTTTTAACAGATTTTTTTTTATACAGATAATAAAAAGAAGAACAGATACACACACATAATTTGCATGAAATGTGAACGGATGTGTCTAAACCGCGTATTATTAATTAAGTGTATCGAAAAGTTTTTGCCAACTTCGAAACTACTCGTGCATAGTACGAGTATATTCAATAGTAACAGTTAATAAGTACGAGGTTATTGTCTTGCTCTTGCTTTGTTTTTATTTTCATAATGAAATTATGAAATTTGAACTTTTCAAGGTAGACTTCCAGAAGCTATTTATCTATGTATTTAAATGCTTTAGACTTCGCACATTCGATCTTAGTTTCTTTTCAACGTTTGCTCTTTTTTTAAATCTTACACTTTTATTGTATAATTAACAATTGATTTTATTGTCCAATTCGAATAAAATCGATTCGTAAAACCTTAAAGTTTCAGATTTTGCACATTTTTTGTTCAAATGATACTCGTTTTATGAGTTTTAGTGCTAAAAAAATCGAACAAGATTAGAACTTGTTTGTTAGAACAAAATTTTTCATCGATAAATTATTCTCCGAGTTTTCAAATATCCACGTTTCCTTAATTAAAACATTTTCTAGGACTTCGATGTGAGTTGTTTGCATCACAATTTAAACATTCAGATTCAAGAAATAAAGATATAAATTGTGACAAAAAAGTACCCGGAAATTATAAAAAAGCGCAAAAATTATTTATTCATCAAAATATTTTTGTCAGCTTTAAAGTACTTCCGACCACATATACTACACTCATGCCAACGAAATTTCCCTTCTTCGCAACACTTCCATAAGCTAACTCTTTTAACTCTTCCGTCGACTGAAAATGACTTCACGGAACGGCAATTTCAGTTTGGGAAATAAGAAAAAACATGTCATGGAGCCATATCTGGTTAATACAGTGGTTGGTCGATGATAATTCATTGCGTTTTTAGCTACAAATTCGGTCACAATCGTAAGGGGTCGAAGATCGTCCAGAACGAGGCATGTCTTCAACGCTCTCTCGACCGTCTTTGAAGGCTGTGCACCACTCGTAGGCTTGTGGTTTTGAATTACCGTAAGCCTGTTCCAACATTAGCAACGATTCCGGACCAGAAAATTTGGTCAGAAATACAAAATTTGAGACAAATTCTTTGTTCGATATTTTTATCCATTGTAAAAATCGCAACACACTGCTGAGATGTAATTTTTTGAAGCCTCTAAAGCAGGCTAACCCCTTAAGCAGCTGCTGTAAACAAACTGGTTGACAGATATCGCTTAGTATTAAGGACAGTCCTACTAACTTAGCAAAATACTACTTAATTACTATTTCCGGGCGCTTTTTTATCTCAATATGTTTACAAAAAATAATAATAATTGGTTGATAAATTACCAAAAAAAATCCCATTATGGATTCTTGTAAACTATACTTATTTTGTGGAGTGCATATATATTTTTAATTCTGAAAACTCCATATGTGTACATTAGAGCGGATTGATTTACAGCGAGCCAAAAACGAAAAATCGCGCATGTGGGAAATGTTTACGGATAATTCTGAACATCTTTGCCTAATAGACCATGAGTCTGAATCCGGTTTCGAATCTACCAAACCTTATGGCGAAGTTTATTAGGGACTATAAAAATTTGTTCGTCAGTTTTTGAGATTTCCGAGAGATAGGCATGTGAATTTTGTTATTCTATTGACTGGTTTTAAACCCTTAGTGTCATAGGCAAAGTTCTTCAAAATTATCCGCATTTCCACATACGCGATTTTACTGAAAAAAATCGACCCACTCCACTTGAGTACATACATATGTACATATGTATATATGTACGTATGATAAATTTGAGTTTGTTTAGAATATTTTTTCAACAAATAAAATTTTACCGAAGAGTAATTACATATGTATCAATTACTCAACGATTAATCTACATATGCTCCTATATAACGGGTGATCCAAGAAGAGTTTTTGACAGATCACGCGTGAGTCGTCAAACTTTCATGTTATTTTTGTTCAGTATTGATTGGCATTTATTGAGAGGACTTAAAAGTAAAGAACCTCGAAATGGATCACCTTTTATGTACATATTTAAATATATGTTTATATGTACATATATGGTGAAATCACAATTTACCAGTATGCATTCATCAATTTTGATGGTATTTCCATATCATATTCATATATTGTAATCATTTATTAATAGAAAATACCCAACCAGGTTGCCATTGTTTGTTTTATTACTATGTGGGGTTAAAAGGATATATATGTTGAAGTAATAAGATAAGAATTCAAATTAAAATAAATAACATTTTAGCTGCCTATTCAAAAATAGTAAAAATCTTCTGACGATAAGTCATGTAGTAAAAGGCAATTCATAATCGCTTGGATATCTCAAGTAACAAGTCTGATTTTGCTCAATACTGCAATTATAGCTGCGTTCATATGTAATTAATGAGTTACTCTGACACTCAGCTGTTTTAATTAATAATTTCTCTTCATTTCATATTTCATTATTTAAAGCAGTTCATTTTGTTTTTGATTATTTTATAGAAATGGGAATTAGTTATTCAAAGTGCAACGTACAAAGTATCCATATTTAGATGATACATATGCTTGTGAGTATGTGAGTACTAACTTAAGCATGCAAGTATGTACAGTGGCGAACACGTAAATTGCACCGAAATAATTTCAAACATAATATGGAAAGATCAAATTTTTATTAAATTAACTGAATGCAGATAAGGAAATACACATGAATAGTCGGACAACATACTACTTTTGGTTTTATCGAAAAATGTTATCGCTGAGCTTCTTCTTCTCGAGAAAAAGTATCGCAAATAAACGAGGAGGTTCACCATTATTAGCAGAGTGGCGACAGCCATTATATGGATGTACATATACATATGTACATATGCATGCTGGTCTGTTTCTGAAAGGACTGCTTAGAAATAGGGTTGCTCTGCTCTTAAACCCCGAATTCTTAAAAATTACGCAAAAAGCTTTTAAATATTTATTTATTATCGAAAGAATAGTATGAGGTCATTAATATTATACGGTCACTCTACAATTTTTTTTATCAGGAATGTATATTGACACCATATGCGTGCGGAACAAATTTTACATGCTTCAATTGGTTAAATGGAAATATTTGCATGTCATTCATATGTATAATATATATCTATGAGTTATTCTGTCCGACATGATCAGTTTGCGGGCCATTAAACACTTATGTATATATATACACATATACTTATACATATATATGTATATTTGGACATGCTCGGACATTTCAGTATTGCTATTCTACAAATTATTTGGTCTGGTGTGATGAGGTGATAACTATAATTTTGTACTGCGACTCAAAGTCCTTTGCTTCGCGGAGGGTAGAAACACTTTTGCTATGGACCTTTATGAAACGTTCCTGGAAACAAATACATTTTAAAAAGATCAGCAATTCAAGAGCTAATTTTTTTTTTCGAAATATACCAACTATCAAATTCCAAATAATGAACAATTTTTGGGTCAGAAAAATAATCAGCGAAATTCGCCAACAGGTTTTTGTGTGTTTCGAATCATCATCCAAATTAAAACATTTATAGATACAGATTTTTACTGCCACTACGTAGGTTTGATAATAAGTAGTCATCACAGTATTTTAAATGTAATAAAAATGATTACAATCATTGAACGAACCAATAAAAAAAGCAATGGAGAAAAGTGATAAGCTCAATAAATAACTGTCTAATCAGTATAACACTTTTACCAAGTTAAGATTAAGCAATATCGGCTGGAAAAACAGACTGACATATTCGTTAAACAGTCGATTGGAAATTACGAGACCTTCTGGTAGGCGCATATTATATTATAACTACAACAACAGAGAAACTTGCAATCAAAAGATTAAACATTTTTGAACAACTGATTGTTTATCGAGAGTAGCGAATCGAACTAACAATTGGTATAATCAAATAAATCATTAAAAGCAGATCAAAGCGAAATGAAATAATGAAAGTTTCGAATCGCGGCATATTTTTTTTTCTGGAAAGCGAAAAAGTATAGTGCCTACCGACGCATTCCGTATTCGGATTTAAAATCTCAATTGCTCATTTTTAGTCATTATACCACTGAAAAAATACGTCTGAAATCGATTTGTATCCGATTCTGAACATGTCGGTTCATATTATCGTTACTTAATATTTTGGATGTTGCTGAAATATATACTAATAACCTTTTGGTTTAAAGATTTGCGATTTTTAAAACGATGATCATCATTATTTAATTGTCTGTTGGTTATGGTTCATTAATATGTATTTCTACATTGATATATGTATGCTAAAGTGCTACTTTCATAAAAAGAAAGCTAAACTTTGAATATCTGCAGGTTTAAGTATATACATATGTATTTTTTCTTGCGTTTTTGCCTCATCCTTGGAACATATTGATGTATCATACTCCTCGCTTTTTGCTCTGCACTCGTATTCTGCTGAGATGCGGTATGCCCGTCTTTTAATTTATCTTTATAACTTTTGCTTTTGTTTTTGTGTAAATTAACTGAAAGTTAACGTCGTTGGCAATCATGTCAGCCGCAAAGTCGACGCCAACACAAGCGAATTGTTTTTAAAAGAGTTTGCCTTTGACATCAATTCAATTCCACCACTTATTTGTTTACTGCTTTATCAAACATTTGTATTTGCGATGTTGCTATGCGGTTGGTTTGTTGCCATCGTGGCTATGTCGGTGGGTGGCTGTTTGTCGTCCGCAATGTTCTTTTGTTCGAAAAAAAAACAAAGAAAATCACTGTCGCCAATTTAAACGACGGAATGCTGTGATGTAAGTAAGTATGATTGTCCTTAATCCATTCATGGTAGTTAAGTCGGCAAGAGGTCCCGATCACGTACATGCGGTATATGCCAACCTAAATGCTTGATTCTTGAATATATTCATTATGAAGACGGTGAAAGTAGAGAAAAAAAACTATTAATGAATTGACAAAGTAACTTGTAAACTTGGAACCTAATTTTATTTCTAAGTAAACCATTTATTATATAGGGTAGTCGAAAAAGTATTTTCGTATTGGGCGACCACCAAACTCGGTTTTCAATAAATCCATTGTGACATTTGCTGACCAAGTCCATATCAGCCACTTCGGGCCAATAATATTCGGTTATAATTGAGCGGTAGCGATTCCCATTCACAGTAACGTGCCGGTATCAATCATCTCGTAAGAAGTACGACCAAATGACGTCGCCGGCACATAATGCACCCAGCACGAATCACTGTATGGTGTGGATTTTGGTCTATTGGAATCATCGGCCCATTTTTCTTCGAACCGCCGTAACCATCAATGGTGAGCGATATCGCGCAATGTTAACCGAATTTTTCTTCAAGCAAATTGAAGAGGAAGACTTGGACAACATTTGGTTCCAACAGGACGGCGCTACGTGCCATACAGCAAACGCTACACTCAATCTTTTACGTCCTATCTTCGAAATTTAAAATTTTATATGGCCCACCCTATAAAAACTCAACTCTTCTTTTTCATTTTCTCAACGTTTTATTAATATGTCATTTTTCGAAAAGGCTTTTGAAAACAAAAATGATTCGTTACTGAATTTCGCACTGGGTACATGTGGTAAATATTTGCTGAAGAGTCTGCACAAGCATTTAATGAATTGAGCCGATTACCTTAGTCAATGAGACAATTAAAGCTTACTCAATAAAATTAAGCAAATAATTGAGTGCATAAGTACTTATTTAACTAATTTTGAAAATGAGAAGAAGATGGAAGCTTAAAGCTTGACATCCTAACTAAACAACTGCACATGCAAGCGTGTTTGTATGTGCTTCCAAAGTGTATGTAACTTTCGCTCTTACTTTGCCGAGCATGCCGTTGATGTCTGCTGATTGCAATGAAAAAGAAAGCAAAGAGAAGTGCAAGCAGCTTATTGACCCAGAAGGCAATAGCTGAACATCAATTGAACTTACTTACATAAGCAAACATTGACAATACTTATACGCATTGACAGTCATGCTGGGCTCACATCGAACGATGCCTTGCGCATAGCTGCCTAATGGATGGCTGGAAGTGGGTGGAAGTTGGCGCTGCTAGTGATGGAGTAGATTTTACGGCAGAGAAAGTTGCTTGCCGCCACTCAGACGACTTAGATGGAGGACAAGTGGTGCATTGTTAACGAATTTAATGCCGTTCGAAGGATGGCCGATGTGACGTCTGTTGGGTAAATGCACCAATATTTATGGAAGCGCATGTTTTGCAATCAAATTATTAGTTGGCGTCGCTAGGGTGTTGTGCTAATTAAATTGAATTTCTTAAATTGTGCGAATTTTCTTAGAAAGCGGTTGAAAATCGCTTACAAACAAACAAACCAAATATAGCCATTTTATTTTTATTCCATCTGGCAACAAGTCAAACAGTAACGCCACTTCGCAGTGAACGTGCCGTCTGTAGGTTGTGGTAAAATTCGATTGCCTCACATGTGGTTCAAGATAAGTGTACATTGTTCATATGCACTTATGTATGTATGCATATACATACATACATATATATACATGTACATGTACTTCTGAGCAGTTTTTGCTACAGTTAGATATTTCGAAATTAGGTTACAAATTGAAACTAAGCAAAATAAAAATGAAAAGATGAGAAAAAGTGTTCGAAAATTTGGAGCAAAAACAAAAAATAAGAGTACAATGGCACCGAATACCAATTTTTTTGTCTTGCTCCAGGACCATATATATATTTACAAGAAGACAACTATAGTTGTAGATAGCAAAGAAGAGAAGATATCGAAAAGGAAAAAGTGGTTAATTACTAAGTTACTGTAGTAGACAATGAGGGAAATACTGCATTTCGTAGGCGGAAACAGTAATAAAAAATACTAGATGATAAAGAGTTTAAAGTGATGCAAAAAATTAAAATTTAAGCACTTTCAAAACGCTTAATTACCCCATAAATGAGTAAATAATTGCTGTATTATCTTAATTAAATTCTGATTTTTTTCGTTGGTTATCGAACTTTTAGTAATTTTGACATTATTTTTGTGTGGGAAATAGACGTGGTTTGTACCTGTTTCTATATCAAGAAATGCTAAAGAATTGTTTTCAGTTAGTTTAATTGGAGGGAAGGCAATAGACAGACTCAACATTTTTAAGATATTATGTGTTACGAGCAGAAGAATATTTATATCCAAGGATAAGCGAACTCCCAAAAAACTCCTTTTGTCGAATTATTACCAAAACTACAATAATAATTCCGCCACTTATTGGTCATACCATAATTTTGAAATATTAGATATATATTAAATGCTATAATCGCGTAAGCGGTGTCTACGCCAGTAAAGATATATTAAATGTACGGAATGCAAAATTTTTCAAAAAAAAAGTGTCAATGCTGATCAAGTTAAGTCGATCCGATCGTCTTGCTGGATACCAGAATTAATTTAGTATATAAACTGTTATATCTTTGATTAAGCAACATCATAGATAATGCTGAGGCAGTACAAAGGGTATATAACATACAAAACGTAAACAAACTATTTTATGCGTTTATGCATTTTCATGCAATATGCATGCATTCAAAAATTATAAATAAAAATAGCATCGTAATGTATACACACAAAAATAACAGGTAAGAAAGCACTAAGTTCGGGTGCAACCGAACATTTTATACTTTTTCAACTTGCAAGAATCAAAGGCAGAGAAATATCTTAAGGTGCAAAACGTCAACCAGAGGATCGAAATTCAAGCAATTTTGTATGCACATATGTATATCATATACATACCTTAACATATTCGGCATAAGATTTGTTAAAAAAAAACAATGTCATTATATGTAGTATATGGGAGTAGGGGTAAAATCGACCCGAACTTATCTATTAACTATTATCATGCTACATACTAAAAAAAATGTTCCATGGATTTCATAAGGTATCCCAGATGCAATCACCAATCACATGAAGTAAAGTCAGCCGGATGTTCGAAAATTCTGTTATTAGTTATATGGAGACTAGGTCAAGTTTTAATCCAATTTTATTATCTATTTCCGGCACAAAGATACGCTGTTATGCATAACAACGCTCTGCAATTTTCTTTGAGATAACTGAATTATTCCCAATATGTGCGGGACAAAGTCACCCGGAAGTTCGCTAATATTTACATTAGGTGCATGGGGTTCAGAGAAGTATTGACCGGATTCAACCAATTTTTGATGCAGGAACGGATTCTCTCTTTTTTAATAATACCTGAAATATACATACAGCCATTAATAATATAAACAATATTAAATAGGTAACAAATTTCACTAGGATAAGAAGAGAAGAGTTATAAACCCTTATTTAATTCTTTCATAAAAAATGTGGCCAAATGTTATTTGATTTGATTGAATCAAATGTTATTTGATTTGATCTTTATGAAACGGTTTCAGCTTTTCAAAAAAAGGGTTGAAATGACCTATACGAAAGGTTGTTTAAAATATAAATTTTCTTGAAAAATATTTTTGGAAAAATTTAGTAAAAATCATTTAACGTTTGATTCAGGATGATGTAAAATTCTGTTGATTGATGTTAGATCCGACCTTATAACAATTAGGTTTATAGTAGTTAATACTGGAATGAATAGGAATATCTCATTAGTGTTTACTATACGCTTCTCTTTCTGAAATACCCAAAGTGCCTTTTGTTTTTGGTTGGTACAAATTATTCAAAGTGGGTCGAGAGCGCATTGACGACATACCACGTCCTTTGCGCCGATCAACTTCATCTGATGATCAACATGTCAATAAAATAAAGGAATTGGTGCTTGAAAATCGACGATTAACAGTCAGTGATCTTACAAGCATCGTTTTAATATCGAAAGGATCTATGAAACCATTTTGAAAAATCCTTTGGGCCTAATAAAGTGAAAGCACGATTGGTTTCAAAATCATTAAATTTTTTCGAAACACATCGTCGCTTTAATGTTTGTGAAAGAGAACCTTCCGACCACCACAATGGCATGAAACAGATTATTACTGGCGATAAATCTTGGATCTATGCGTAATACCCAGAAACAGATTAATTGCCCGAATGTCGTGGCAAAGCCGAAAGCCGAAAAAACAACGTCAAAGCAGGTCAAAAATCAAGGTTACCTTTGACAGTTTCCCTCGATTATTGCATTGCGAATTTCTTCCGACCGCCCAAACTGTGAACAAGGAATATTATTTGAGTGTTATGGTCTGAGGCTATTCCGGGAATTGATTATAATAACTGTTTCGAGGATTAGAAAAACGTTGGTACAAGTGTATTGTGACAAACGGGAATAACTTTGAGGGGAACGACATATGTATATTTCCAAGAATAAATTCAGAATTTTATAATTGTGAACAAAGTCTTACTATTTTTTGCTCGTAGTAGTATTTGTAGTTGTGGTGGTGAAAGTTTTATTGTTTTTATTGTTGCTGTAATTGTTTTAGAATTTTCATTTCGTTTGTGCTTTGGCTGCTTCTTGGTAAAGTTAATTGAAAAGTAACAACAATCTATATCGTCTCCTGCGTACACAAGTAACAGAGCAACAGCACAGACATACAAAAATTCATACCGATCCATGCATACATACATATGTATGACACGCGTGCAGGTGTAATTAAAGGTGACAAGTTGATAAGAAACAAATTGAATTAATTGTTTCTATCACACAACTTGGGTTTTAACCGCAGAAGAGAAATGAAAATAGTGAAAGTAATTTTAACGATTATTTAATACATTTTGAGACATTTAAAAGTCCATCAGAGTTGAGCGATGTTTGACATGGCTTTTGTTCTAATTGAACAATATTTTATATTTTTAATATTTATTATTATTATTTTTATCTTAATACAATTTCATTTACAAAACACCCCACCGAAACTTGTGTGACATTTGTAAAGTCTGTGTGCCAGGTTTACTTAATCATCAGTGCTATTAAAGAGTTTTGCTCCCTCAGCAAAATTATGTCTGATTTTACAGATTTTGGAAGTACATATATAGTATATATTGTATAATTTCACTTTAACACTATTCAAACCAAGATATAAATGGCTTGGCTGAAATATATAAAAGAAGAATAAATTATTTGTTTTATTACAGAAAAATCCGATTTTAACTTTCAGGATTCATTTGTCAAGCAAAATACCGAAGGCGGGGTTTTTCGTTCCTCAAAAAGCAATTTGGTTTTGAAAAAATATCTTAGAATAATTTTCCGAGTATTTTTAGTAAATGCTTCAGAAATTTCAAAATCAACCATAATGAATATTGTTGTTACTCTGGGGCACATATCCGCGCAGCTTTTGAGTCCTGTGTTTAATACAAACTTTCTTTTTTGATAACATTGCTTTTGATTGCATCATTGTCATTCTTTAAAGCTCCCCAGGCAACGCTGCTTTCACTTAGTGTCGATGAATATCATGATCACAGCATTGTTCAAGACCTTCTTCATTTTTACGCTAAAAAACATTCGCGCCATTTATATGAATTTTGCCAATATCATCAATAAAACGGCGAAAAATTCGAAATTCACTTTCAGTCCCGTCAGAATATTCTTTGGTACAAGCTAGTTTGAGTTAGGTTCTTCCGACTTACTTTAATTGCTAGTTTGAAAGAACCACAAATCAAAACAAATTTAAAATCTAAATTTACAAATTCACGCTCGCTGAAGACGCTCCACAAATTATATATATATTTATTTCATTGCATACATATAGGCGTTCAGCAGCATTAAAACTATTTACCTAAGTAGGTGGGTTTAATATAATCCGCTTAAAAAGTGATGTAAACAGCTTGGAGAGCAAACAATAAAACCAAAACTCAGGAAAGTGCAATTACCAAAGCCACTCAATTAAGTGCTCAATTATCTGTGAGGAATCTATGCGAATGAACAGTATTTCAAGAAATTGTTTTCGCAACATTATTTATATACAAATGTAGATACGTTTAGCTATTTAAATATTTGCAAATACATATATGCATACCAACAAATATGTGCTTTTACTAATCAGCTATATTTCCCTCTTTTCCATTGCAGCCGCGTTACCTTGCCATTAACAGTGGAAGAGGTGAGTAAACAGTAAGAAAAAACGCGCACAGTCTCAGTGACGCCACACGCACACATTCACATACATATACGTGTACAATAAGGTGCAATTTGTGACGCAGGAATCGCTAACAATTTATCCAATCGCTCATTCTCAGCTATTTTTTTTTCCTTTCTGCATTTTAATATCCGTTGTTGCCTTAACATTTTCCTCCTTATTTACCTTCTGCTGATTTTTGCTGTCACTTGCAGGCACACTGATAATGTAGTTTCTTACTAAAACAAATATGAAAATAAGTAAACCAAGGAGCCAGTGTGGCGTCAATCGGTGTGACTGACAACAAGCGTACGAAATTAATTTGAATTTCTGCAGTGAGCATTATTTGCTTTCAGAAAATTAATATTCCCTGATTGTATACCCTCAAAATGCGGGTTTTGGTGCTAGAAACTGTCTATGTACATGGGGAACAGCCCCAACAAAAGCAGTTTTATACTCGGAGATTATATATTGAGCAAAAAAAAATATAAATAATTAGCCAATTTGTTGGTAAATGTCTTATCCAGAAATTAGAACACATTTTCGAAGACAAATTACCCATTTTAACGGTTACTTTTTTTTAAAATGTCTGAGCGACAAAAATATTTATGCGTGCTTTGTAGCATTCTGAGTGTTTCAGAAAACGAATAGCATTAGGTTCGGATTGCGAGCGTTCCAAAACATCTTATTACTAGCACTGACGCTAAAAAATAAAAAAAGACCTCTAATTTAAACAAAAAATATCTCTGCTGGTATTTTATTGAAGTAAAATTGATCCATGGAGCGTATGACTTCATGGAATACACTGACTATTTTTGACATCCTCCTCCTCCTTTAAAGAGGCTCTTGAGTATCATTCCCTATGAATCAATCGATGTCTTCTTACCCCCTCTATTCGGGATTTATGCTCTTGGAGTCCAACGGCCATCTAAAGTAGATAAAGAGCTTGGGTTGCATCGTCACAATTGCAAGTTTATTCGGTGTAACAGCAACACCACTATGTATACTGAATTTAATCTATTCATATAACATCCCTTTCCTTATATTCCTGTTCCGTCGTAATAACCGGCGTCAGTGGGTGGCAGAAAATATATCTCAAACAAACTCGAACCGTCTTTGGCTGCATATAATCTAGATACGGTCCGGTCCATAGATCCTACTGTTTCTATTTTATATCATTTTTAGATTTTGGGTGACAATATGTAAATAATTTTTACCAAAGCATGGTTGTTATATAAGCATAAAAAACTAACCAAGTAGTTAGGACTGTGTAAAAACCTGAGTCATAAAAAAATTACCCAAGGCGCCGACGACGTTATCCTTTTTTAATAAATTCCATTACATCGTTTGCTCATTAATTCCTTTGCATACTTATTTAAATACTGTGTTGTTTCTTTCAGTATCAAGTTGCACAACTTTATTCAGTTGCTGAGGCATCGAAAAATGAGACCGGCGGCGGCGAAGGCATTGAAGTGCTAAAAAACGAACCATTCGATAATTATCCCCTATTGGGTAAGTATATATTTTGTGCGTTGTATGAGCCAATTAGAGCACATAAGTACGTAGAATCATGTAGTTTGTATTTACTGTCGTTTAATGTTCTATTTAATGCCTTGCAGGTGGTAAATACAATGCCGGTCAGTATACATATAAAATCTATCATTTGGCATCAAAAGTTCCAGCATTTATAAGACTGTTGGCACCGAAGGGTTCCTTAGAAATACATGAAGAGGCATGGAATGCCTATCCGTATTGTCGAACGGTCATAACGGTATGTACATAATTCCATAATGTATGCGCAGACACTGATGAGTTAACACAGCCATCGCGAGGCGAATTCGCACGATTTCAATTTATGTAAATGTTGACTTTTAATATGTGCTAATGCCCACATAGGCTCGGGCGTCCATGGCTAACTAATAAGCAGAAGTAAGACACGTAAAAAAATAAATTCGAATGCAGCTGAATATTATATACACTCGTAATTTGTAAGAATTAAAGGCGTAGAGATATTTCTTGGTATCACAGAAATATGTATATTACTTTTAAATGTTAACATTTGTTATTGGACAATGAGAAGGTGAAACAATTAAAATTAGATATTTAGGGTCTAGAGGAAGTATTGAACCGATTTCATCCATTTTCTACACCAAATTATAGTCATTCCCACGACAGCCGAAACAGACTCGGATTTGTATCGGGCCGAGGATTGTCTACTCTACATAATTGTGCAGCTACAACAACATACTTTGTTGACTCAATTATTATTATACGGTATAAAGTCAATCAGAATGGCGGTATATTAGGGCTGAGGAAACTACTCAAACAATGTTATTCATTTTCCACTCAAAGTTTGTTTCAGGAAAATATGCTTACATAATTTCCCTAAGATTTTTGACTGATATTTTCTTTACCAGGTCAACAATAGGTACGGAAGTTCTTATAATATTCATATAAAATCCTGTTTTGACTAATTAATTACGGTCAGGGCTGCAATTAATGTATTAAAAAAGTAATAATAATTAATTTTATTTTTTGATCAGAAAAAAATTCATAAAAAATAATTTTTAAATTTTTAATCCCAAATATCAGATGGCAAATTAAAAAAAATTAAAAATATTTTTAATCTTAAATACTAGACGAAAAAAATAGTCTCAAGCTAAATTTATATTCTTAGAACTTTCGGTTTTAACATAAGTTTTTAGTTTAATTGCTGTGAATTACTGACACTTTGTACGTATCGAGTCTGACGTATTACGTAAGCTACTTTCTATACTGGGACAGATATTTTATATTCTATTAATATTCGTTTTTATTATTATGTTATTATATTTTTTTATTTAAAACATAACCTAATTCCTTTGCAAATCCACTTTAGAATCCCAAATTTATGAAAGATGGTTTTAGAATTACCATAGATTCGATGCACGTGCGAGATGATGCGGGCAATATACCAAATGTAAGTTCTCCTCCCGACTTAAACTAACTAATGCGTTTTTTCTTTTTCTCTCTCTTTTCCTGCAACACTCATGCGGCGTATGGTGTGTTTAATATATACGTTTTATGTGAATTGTTTTATTACGCTAACGAATGCGACAAAATGTTGGGGTCATGTGGCTGATTGATTGGTCATTTGGTGATGGTGAATTAATAAATGTCGCTTACTCTCTCGTTTTGTAACGCATAAAATTGCAATTTTGCATTGCGCTGGTGATGGTGTGCGAATATGTATGGTGTTTGTTTTTTAAACTCGTCGTTAACACAACTAACAATAACAACAAAATGCTAACGCATAATAAACGTTGATGCTGCTGGTCCGACATTCGACGTCTCGCCATCGGTTGCACATACTCTTTTGCGCCGTTGTTTTTGATGGTATCACATTAACAATCAACAATCGATGAAATGCGAATTCGAAATAACGACAACAATAAATGTGGATTTAAAATAAAACTCAATAATAAAATAATTTAAACGATTCAACTGAAAATGCTGAATGCTTTATGAACGATTGCCTGTTGCATGCTAACGGTGTTGTGTGTGTGTATGGTTGTATGTGTGTGTAAACAATTGTGACTGCTCGTTTGTTTTGTGTGCATCTCTAACAATCAAATTTTAAATGCTATTGAAACATAAAATGGCAATCGACACTTTGAATGCATAAAAATAAAACAAACGAAATGCAATGGAAATCCAACAATTCCACGCAACCGCCCATGCATATGTATGCATATTTACTGTAAATAAATACTTCCATGTGCAATGCAACTGGGAAAATGAATTCAGAATCCCGGTTATATGAAAGAGAATTTCGTAATTTGCATTGAATCGCTTCATGTCGGTGACATTGGAGATCAAAATAATGTGAGTGGGCTTTGCCTTACCTACCATGCGTGCACATATGTATGTAATATACTATATATTAGTGAGAACCACGAATTATTGGTTGCTGCTATATCCCCGCACTTTTTTTTAGGTTTAAAATCACTACTGTTTGTTACTTTTAAAACAAATTCTTTCCCTGGTAGATTTTATTTGCTGTAACTATGGAAATTTTGTACCATGCATGTTCGACCCATTGTCATTTCTATGTAATTTTATGTAAAAATATTCTTCGTTTTTTAGTCTTAAGAGCTTTCTCTTCCCATCTGCTTTTGTTGGACTAGGAATCCGATTTTTAAACTCCTTATCTATCAATTCGGCTTAAATATCAAGTTTATTTCTTAACCGTCCAGTTTTGCCTTTTTTCTAAAATTAAAACTGGTTACTAATCCTTATTTTTATAATATTGCGCTAAAAAAACTAAAATAAGTATATAATTCAATATTAATATTATTTTCATTTATAGTTATTGATCATTTTATATAACTATGTATATATTTTGTTTGGAAAAGAGAGATAAACTAATTATGCGCATTCCTTTTCAGTATAATTTATTATTTCAAATCATACAACTGCTTTTCAGTTCGAGTTTGACATAATTTTCAAAATTTAATTGAAATATTAAATCTTGCATGTTGAAATTATGTTTAGACATTTTTTGCACCTCTATTTGGCTTGAAAAAATAGCATTTTTAGTAAACATATATACATATGCACTGCTAATTTAACTTTTATGTTGCCTACATTTAGGTGCATGAACTGCCACCTGAGAAACTTAAAACACGCGAAGTTGTTCACATCGACATTGCGAATGATACCGTCTTGCCTGCCGATTACAAACCCACTGAGGATCCAACCAAGTAAGTATATTCCCAAACTTTGAAAGGAAAAAAAGTTGAAGTCTATTTTTAGAAATGAATAAACAAAATTCAAACTATTAATATATGTGTATATTAAATTCAATTCGTTAAAAAAATATTAAAAGTTAACTATATTTGTTATTCAATGCTAATGATAATAATTTCTGTCGATTTTGCACATTTTCATAAATTAGTTTCAAAATATGGCACTTCATCTCCATATTAACAAGCTATGAATATTATTAAAAAGTATTAAGTAATCTGCACTTGTATTATAATTAATACAATTTACTTTATCTTCCATAGATTCAAGTCAGAGAAAACTGGTCGTGGCCCCCTGGTAGGTCCAAATTGGAAGAAAAACGTCGATCCAGTGATGACTTGCTACAAATTGGTGACATGCGAATTTAAATGGTTTGGATTGCAGACAAGAATAGAAAACTTTATACAAAAGTCAGAGCGACGATTATTCACAAACTTCCATCGGTAAGTATTCAGTTTGTTATAATATAAAACAAGAAAAAACGTTAACTTCGGCTCCAACGAAACTAATGTACCCTTCACAGGTGCATTTCTTTTAGTAACTGTGTGTTCAGTTTGTATGGAAGCTATATATCGTCACCTGAAATGCAAATTAACGTAACAACATTTTCAGAAATTTACAGTGGCATGAATGAAACACGGAATAAAATGGAACATGAGTGAAACAAAATATTAATATTGGTTAAAACTGGTTTATATATGACCGCAGAACCAGAAAATGTTGGACATATTTAATATTATGTTGTTTAATCAATAAGACACTCAATTTCGAATTTTTTGATGATACGTTATTTTGCATTTCAGGTGACGATATGTACTATAGTAATCCCATTTGAACAATTTCTTCGTATATTACATTATTATTTTAGAAAATAACCTGTGCCAACTTTTGTGAAGATATATTGTCAAATGTGAAAGTTTTCCATACAAGAACTTGATTCCGATCGTTTAGTTTGTATGACAGCTATATGTTATAGTGGTCCGATATCGGCAGTTCCGACAAATGAGCAGCTTCTTGAAGAGGAAATGACGTTTGCGAAATTTCAAAACGGTATCTTAAAAACTGAGGGACTATTTCGTATATATACAGACAGACGAACGGACATAGCTAAATCGACTCAACTGAACCTACTGATCATTTATATGTATATATACTTTAAAGATCCCCGACGCTTCTTTCTGGGTGTTACAAACTTCGTGACAAACTTAATATACCCTGTTCAGGGTATAAATATTTAAACGTAGAGATTTTTTAGACAGTAACATATCTCAACTACCCGAATACGGAGATATTCCAATATTCGAGCTGAAACTAAAAATGTGCGGAATAATTGGAAAAACGTAAAAACATAGTGATATATTGCGAATATTTTCAGAAAGTTTAAATTAACCAGATTTTTGTATAGAAAAGTTTGACATAGATTAGTATTCTATAGGTCGCCATAATGTCCGAA
Organism: Bactrocera dorsalis; assembly: GCF_023373825.1. NCBI lineage: Eukaryota > Metazoa > Arthropoda > Insecta > Diptera > Tephritidae > Bactrocera > Bactrocera dorsalis. The sequence goes on from NC_064304.1 coordinate 84,963,527, forward strand.
CAAATTGTTCAGATCGAACTTCAATAGCATTTCGCTGACCGACTAAAAGCAAAAATCAAACTTTTTTATGGAAACTTTTAAATTTTTAAATTTGTGAAATCTATCTAGCCAGGAAAGTAAACGTTTTTACTTGTTTTTTTTTGTAATTTCATATTAATTTATATTTTTAATTTTTTTTGTTTTAACATAATCTAAATTAAAATATTTAGCATTATATGTACACACGTTTAATACGATATTTAGAAATTGCATTGTCTTCAATAATTTCTTGTATTTTGCCAAATTGTTATTTATTCTGAAAGGTTTTCCAAACAACTATTCAAATGGTAAAAAGTTATATATTACAATTCGAAGCCATAAACATGAAAAAAAAATTAAACGAAGGAAATCTTTTGTTTTAAAATCATTTATTTCGAATAATATTTATTATTTGTATCAATGAAAATAAATTATATATGTATGTATATGTGAATATATCATATTTAGTCGTAATTAAATGGTAAAACTGTATTACTTTATTTCTTGAACATATTAAGTTAGTTTTGATCACAATAAAATGTGACTC